>NC_140468.1:28963247-29144083 GCF_051167445.1 Perissodus microlepis | reverse complement strand
GGAACAGAGAGGGAGAGAGAGAGAGAGAGAGAGAGAGGAACAGAGAGAGAGGAACAGAGAGAGAGAGAGAGAGAGAGAGAGGAACAGAGAAGGAGAGAGAGGAACAGAGAGAGAGGAACAGAGAGAGAGAGAGGAACAGAGAGAGAGGAACAGAGAGAGAGAGAGAGGAACAGAGAAGGAGAGAGAGGAACAGAGAAGGAGAGAGAGGAACAGAGAGAGAGAGAGGAACAGAGAAGGAGAGAGAGAGAGAGAGAGAGAGAGAGGAACAGAGAGAGAGAGAGGAACAGAGAGAGAGAGAGGAACAGAGAAGGAGAGAGAGAGAGAGAGAGAGAGAGGAACAGAGAGAGAGAGAGGAACAGAGAAGGAGAGAGAGAGAGAGAGAGAGAGAGAGGAACAGAGAGAGAGAGAGGAACAGAGAGAGAGAGAGAGGAACAGAGAAGGAGAGAGAGGAACAGAGAGAGAGAGAGGAACAGAGAAGGAGAGAGAGAGAGAGAGAGAGAGAGAGGAACAGAGAGAGAGAGAGGAACAGAGAGAGAGAGAGAGGAACAGAGAAGGAGAGAGAGAGAGAGAGAGAGAGAGGAACAGAGAGAGAGAGAGGAACAGAGAAGGAGAGAGAGAGAGAGAGAGAGAGAGAGGAACAGAGAGAGAGAGAGGAACAGAGAGAGAGAGAGAGGAACAGAGAAGGAGAGAGAGAGAGAGAGAGAGAGAGAGGAACAGAGAAGGAGAGAGAGAGAGAGAGAGAGAGAGAGAGAGAGGAACAGAGAAGGAGAGAGAGAGAGAGAGAGAGGAACAGAGAAGGAGAGAGAGAGAGAGAGAGAGAGAGAGAGAGAGGAACAGAGAAGGAGAGAGAGAGAGAGAGAGGAACAGAGAAGGAGAGAGAGAGAGAGAGAGAGAGAGAGAGAGAGGAACAGAGAAGGAGAGAGAGAGAGAGAGAGAGGAACAGAGAGAGAGAGAGAGGAACAGAGAAGGAGAGAGAGAGAGAGAGAGGAACAGAGAAGGAGAGAGAGAGAGAGAGGACAGAGAAGGAGAGAGAGAGAGAGAACAGAGAAGAGAGAGAGAGAGAGAGGAACAGAGAAGGAGAGAGAGAGAGAGAGGAACAGAGAAGGAGAGAGAGAGAGAGAGGAACAGAGAAGGAGAGAGAGAGAGAGAGAGGGAGAGGAACAGGGTGAGACACACATGTTAGTCAAATGGTTGTTTACGAAAAGTATCACCGTATCATAGGTACTCATGTATCTCGTACCTAGTGTTTCTTTTTAGGTTTGCTATTTTGAGCTGATTTGTTAAATCAGGAACTCACAAAATACCAAAATATCACCACCGGTGGATCACACCTCTCAGATGTTCTTATTTCAGTGCACTGTAACAAAAGCAAAAACAAACGTAACCAATAAAATACTAATAAAGTAACAAATACTGGGGCCCGTTGCAAACATGTCCAAGCATAAAACCATCTTTCTCTCTCTTAGAGAAAGAAAACAATCCAAACCTCACTGATAAAATCAACCTAGTGTTAAGCAAAACCCAAAAATCAACCAAAACTTCACCAGAAAGTTTTTCTCCCTCCCGGGACAATATTGTGTAAGATAGTAAGAATACAGGTACCGTAACTCCTTTTTGCACTTTTTTTTTCACACTGGAAACCAGAATACCTAGAGAGAAACCACTGCAAACTAGCCAGACTCTTTTTTTTTTCTTTTTTTTTTTCAGTGTGTTCCTCCTTCAATTAAATCTCAATCACAACAATGTGGCGCTCCGAAATAAGACTCACACCGTTAATTCATCATTTTCACTCTGTACCACTGCTCCTTACCAGGCTGTGTGAAGCACAGTGAACAATTCAGTCGAGGCCTTGAGCCACAAACAGACATCACGCACAGACATTGTTTTCATAACCAAACTGCTTTAGGCCCTGTCCCCTAAATCTACACAAATGCCCTCTGGGTGACATGAAATGCATTTAACCAATAAACAATCAATGGCTTCTTGTTGTTGTAACAGATTCTGTATTTGGATGTTTGTGTGCAGCATTTTGCGTGTCAGCATAAGCATTTGTTAGTAAAGCATTCTTCATTGCATCAGCGTGTGTGTGTGTGTGTGTATCACTCTTCATTGCACAAGCGTGTGTGTGTGGATCACTTCTCAGTGAATTGAATCAGCATTTCGATTTGTGTGTGTGTGTGTGTGTGTGTGTGTCATTTCTCACTCAATCAACGAGTGCATATGTGTTCATATGTGTGTTTCTCTTCATTCTGAGTCAGTGTATTTAGATGTGTGTGTTCGTGTGTGTTTGTGTTCATCACTTTCCTGTTCTGGTGTTCTGGGTAAACCATGGCCTGAGGCGTGCCCTGGGGTCCTGCCCTCCTCCATTTCAGTCTGTTTGCATCCATTGGTGCTGCTGCTCAAAGTTCTGTCCATACTGGTTCTGGCCCCAATTGAGGCAGTCCTTTTCTCCAGTGTCCTGCATCTTCTCCTTGTCCAGCTCCTCCTTAACTTGACCCTTTTGCTTCTGTAGCTCCTTCAGGGCTTGCTCCTGCTGTTGGAGCTTCTCGTCAGGTTTGGCGACCTCCTGTTCCAGCAAGCTCCGGCCTGATTTCAAGTCCTGTATCTGGGACTCTAAGCCTGACTGATGGGTTCGATTAGCAGCCAGCTCCTCCTGAGCCATGCTCAGTTTCTGCTCTGATGCCTTGAGCTCTTACTGAGGGCAGAAACCTCAGAGTCTTTTCCGTACATGTCAGATTGAAGTTTATTGATGTTTTCCTTGCTTTGCTCCACGGCCTTCTGCGGCTCTGCTGTCCGGCTCTTCTCAGAGGTCAGCTCCTGGCCGAGCCCCGACACCTGTGCCTTCAGCTTATTTTCTTCTGGTGCTTTTGTCCATTCTGAGGTGCCTCCTGACCTCAGTTACTCCTCCTGTCTCTGGCACGCCCTTTTTGCTGCCCGATCATCCGTGTTGGTCAGTCACTGTCCTGCACAGTTTTAATGCAGAGTTGTTAAGGTCAGCATTCTTTTGCTCGGCCTCACTTTTCCTCTGGGCTTAATGGGCGTCTCGTCACCGCTCTGTCGGCTCAAGCTGTCTGGGAATTATCCCCCGTGTAGTGAAACGGGCCTTGGATTTAACGCTCTCCGTCTCTGCTGCATGAGATCGCTTTCCTGCAGCACTGTTGACATTTGCAGGTTGTTGTTGTGGGTCCAGCTGCTGTAGCGTTTGCTCAGGGTCACATCAAAGGTGGTAGAGGGGAGAGCAAAGATGGTAGAGGGGAGAGCAGGAGTCCAGGTCAGCCTCGGCAAAGCAGCCTGTAATCCAGCATAAAGAGAAAAAACAAAACAACAGACGAACAGGAAAATGATGTTGTGTTGGCTGTGTTATTCAGAGAGGGGAGAAACACTGGGCCAGGCCCTGTGTCAGCCTTCTCTCCCCCTTTTTTGTTTTTTCTCACCATATAATCAACTCATAACCCACCAAGTTGACAGGACAACACAGGTAACAGGTACATGTTAAAATTCTTAAGATCATGTTTAAAAGCCCCAAAAAGGAATTTTCCTTCATTCAGTAATCACTTGTATTAATCAATCAGCAGAAAACATGTCACAGTTTGACTCTTTTAACCACTAAATTTGTCGTGTCGTCACTGGTTCGTCATACCAGTGTCTTCCTTTTTGAAGTTAAATTGTTGTCCTGCAACCCAGAAAGTTTATTTGTTAGTAGTGGATAAACTTTATCATTCAACAACAGGTGTATGTTAAGTTTCGCTGCTTTAACCTTGCTGGAAAATCTTCACGTGTTCATGAATGTAATAATTATAATAATAATAATAATGGATTGGATTTATATAGCGCTTTTCAAGGCACCCAAAGCTGTTTTTTCATTGCGTGTGTGTGCGTTTGTAGGTGGGTTAATTTAACTTTTTTCTCAAACAAGGCATTCCTCTAACACGTGCCTTTCTCATACATTTCTCTGGTTGTGTGTGTGTTTTTATTTTGTTTCCCAAATTTTGATTTCCCACCTTAAATAACAGCTTTCCATGTCTTCAGCCAGGAGTTAGAGCTTGCTTGTGAGATTCAGGGACACATGGTGCCAATAACAATTCAGCCAAAAACTTGCCTGTAAATTTCCAGTGATGGTAACCGATAACTGGAGGAGAAGATGTCCTTTAAGCTTCTTTTCCGGGTGGGGACAAAGTGAGAGGTCAAGCTGTAAAATTTTGAGCCAAAGCTTGGCCTGTCTGTCGTCCCAATTCTGTTAATCCATCCTTTTGCCGCTGTACTCAGGTTTCCAGGTTGAGAGAAATCCACCTGTATTAACACACTAAAACATCCACTTACTATTTCTTTTCTGAAAACATCCATTCGCTTCATCTGCCTAGATTTTACTCTCTCTCTTGGTGCATACTTCACACAGTCAGGCAGTTGCCTTTTATGGGCATGCAGAGTTCCTGTCACACCCACACAGCTACTCACACCATGCAGCTGCAAAGCCGTCTTCACGTCCTCTAGCCACACTCTCTTATTTTAAATTATATTAGTTAATATACATACACACAGATAGACATTTGCGCGCTATTTTGTCACGAAGTATTTCACGGCCACTTCTAAAACCAGTCTAAACACAGTTCCTTTCGGCGAACTCAACCTATTTCACGTGTTTTATGAAGTAATTCCGGCTACTTCTAACCCGTTTTGCGCATTTCACGAAGTAATTCCAGCTACTTCCACCCGTTTTGCGCATTTCACGAAGTAATTCCGGCTACTTCTAACCTCTTTTGCGCATTCTTCTAAACCTTTCCGGCGGTTTAAGACCAAACAGTGTTTTCTCACCCTCAGTCGTCTTTTGCTGGTTGTCCAGGCCCTCCGGCTGGATCCCAGTGTCGTGGACCAAGACCGGCCTGGATGCGAATTAACGTCCAGGACTTTCACCTCTACCTGGAGAGGGCTGTCGACAGTCGCCAGGAAACAGCAGTCAGACCTTGGATTGGAGTCACAGAAACGTGTCTGTTGTTTCCATCGCTAAGCTCGAAGGACCAATTTAAATGACAGGGGATTTCTTTAAATCACCCCGCAATTCTTCAGCTGAGACACTTGAGTTAGAAAACACAAACACTGCAGTTGTCTTTACTCGCGAGGACAAGTGACAGAGCGCTCCTACACGTAAGAGACACTCACGGACTTGTGCTCTGTCACCGTCTGCTTTCTTTATTTATACAACAGGAATTAATACATTCGTTCAGTGACATGAGCATGTGCGTATGTGATTGTGTGTGTGTGTGTGTGTGTGTGTGTGTGTGTGTGTGCGAGGTCAGAACTGCTTGTTCAACTTCTTACTATCGCTGTGGAAAGCTTCAGATACAAATATCAGAACACGTTTCATAAAGAACAATCAGTTCTAAACAAGGAAAAGGTCATCATGCAGTATTCTATCATCAATAAACTTATATCACTAAAAGCTTATACTGACTACTCAGTACAATTTTCCATTGACACAGTTCCATTATCTTATCTTATCATGTCAGAGGTCAACTGAAACCATGTCCAACTGAACCTCCAAAGGTTTTTCACATCTTCTTACACCCCACACCTTTATCTCTACAGGCTGACAATTACACCTCCTACTGACTAACCGAACCTCCATAGTTTTTCCACCTTTCTCTTTGCAACCTGCTCTTTATATCTGCATCTCAGATTTCAGATCCCAGACACAGTGGTGTGAGGTAGTTAGCACACAATTTTGCCATGTAGAAAACATCGTTTGTTTGGAACACATCAGCAGAGGTAGAATTCATAGCTGTTCATAAGAGTTTAATTCCTGGATGTGCATTGAGCCGACTTTGCTACCCGCACAGAGCGTTTCTGACAGTCGGGCGCTGCTTATACAATAGAGAAAAGCAACAATACAGCGTGTTTCTCTGCTCCAAGAAATCCGAGGGCCTTTCACAAGGTAAGCACGTCTGTTATACCCAGGGCATAAATGTCTGTATGTCAGCGCTGATTATTCAAACCCTGTTTAAAATGTGACACATATGTTGTCCGAAAACATTTCCTCTAAATTTGCAAAGTTACTGATTTAAAAAATATATTTTCGAATTTTTAGTTGTATGTCAAACATATGATAGCTAAATTCACAAAGGTATAACCGTGCTAAATAAAAGAGGCCCAAGCACCAAAGCACTCTAATGCAAGCCTCTAAACTGTATGTTGATAAGTACATGAAGCGTACCTCTACCTCTACAGCTGAAAACAGTTTGTATCCGCACTCTGAGGGTCTGCTGAATTGTTTTTAATACGCCACTTTTTGACGAACTGCAGATGATGAAATCCTCTTTATTGGAGAAACTGTCCCTAAGCTATTGTTGCTCATACTTACTGAGTTCCCTAGCTACTTCCTTACTATGTCAGTAAACTCTTTGAAAAGGAAGCTGTTGTAGATTTAAAGAAACTTCTTACAGTTTTTTACAGCCGCTAGGACACATTTCTCAATACTTAGGTCACTTTTGCAAAACTCTTCACACAATTCCCCTAACTGACCTTCAGCTTGGCAAAGCAGTTCATTTCACATTCAAAATGCACTACAACTACCAAAACACTTTTTTCAGGTCTCAAATAAACTCATTCTTCCAGAACACTAGCAAAGGTCGACAGCCGACAAACACACTTTGTCACCCACAAAACAATGACCTAAAAAACACTAACAACATGTAGCATTACACAGTGTTTTCTTGTGTAAAACAAGGACACATCTCTGTTTATAGTTTCAATATATGTTACTGGAATGAATCAGACATCATGCAGAATTCGTTAATATTTGTTTATGTATTTTTATGTTTTTGCACTAAGTAATCCCAAAATACAAGAATTTGTATACACACCATCCACTGATACACATACAATAGTAATGCTAATCTACTCGGTCTTCTCCATTTGGCCACAGGTTCTCATCCACATCACATCTTATGTCATCTTGGGCAATACACCTAGGAAAGAATCTTCTGGCATGCCTGATCCATCCCTGGCAATCTTCTGCTGATATCTCCAGGCATCCAGCATTCATTGCATCCAGGAGGGACATTTGATCATGTGGATGATGGTCGTAAACCTTCCACCGCCATGAGGAAAAGAATTCCTCTATGGGGTTGAGGAACGGAGAGTAAGGTGGGAGGAAAAGAGACTCCATTCTGGGATGGGCTGCAAACCACTCGGTGACTGCACGGGAGTGATGAAATGCCACATTGTCCCATACAGTTATAAATGTTGGCTGATTCCTTCTCTCTGCATCCCTTTCCTCAGCTAGCACAACCCTTCCATAGAGATCATGCAGGAACGCAAGGAGCCGTTCAGTGTTGTGTGGCCCAGTTAGTGGTCTGTGTAACAGCAGTCCATCAGTGGATATTGCTGCGCACATTGTGATGTTGGCACCCCTCTGGCCCGGGACATTCACTGTGGCTCTCTTCCCAATCACATTCCTCCCTCGTCGCCGTGCTTTGGCCAAGTTGAAACCTGCCTCATCCACAAAGATGAAAATGTGGTGTGTTTGCCTGCCTTCAATCTCCATGACTCTCTAACATAAATCCACAAGGCAACATAAGCTGTTACAGTAGTAAATTTGTAAAAATTGTCTTTGTGTGTGTTTGGTTTTGTTCAAAAGCAGATCTGTATTTTATTGTGATCTTACCTGGACATACTGGTTCCTGAGTTGCTTGACATGTTCAGAGTTCCTCTCAAAGGCACAGTGTGCAACTGTTTCATCCTGACCTGATGTTTTTTCAGGACTCTAGAAATTGTTGTTATGCTTACACTGTGAATATTTGCGAAAGTAACGTTGTCTGCCAAGACTCTGTGTCTAATTTCAGTGAGTTTAATCCCATTGTTTCTGATGACCATATCAACAATGGCAGTTTCCTGCACATCAGTGAGCATCCGTCCTCTCCCTCCTGTGTGAGGTAACCGTTGAGTCCTAAGCAGAAATGCAACAACAATTAAAAAAAGCTTATTTACTTCTGAAATGTGCAAATGCCCTTGCAGAATACAAGTTACCTGTTGGTTTGCCGGAAAACTCTAACAATAGATGCCACTGTGGAGCGTTGCAGATTTGGCTGCACTCTCTGACCAGCCTCTCTCATTGAGTGACCATGATTTACTACATGATCAATTACAGTAGCTCTGATCTCATCTGAGACTACAGCTCTTGATCTTCCTCTTATTCTTCTTCCACCACGCATACGTATTCCTCGCCCCCTCCCAGCCACTCTTCTTCCTCTTTCAGCCACTTCTCCATTTCTGGCTGGGTCCATGTTTACATCACAAAACAAACCTATTCAGCAGTCGTCTCCTTTTGTAATGAAATTGAAGGAGTAACACCAGTGTAGATGTTCATCTACAATGAGAATCAGCTGTGGCTGGTTAAACTGCATTTTTAGATTTAAAATATGTTTCACTAAAATATTGCTGTTGAATTTTGCTGTCTTATTCAGTTTTGCATTATGTTATTGTTTTGACCATAAGTTTAACAGTTTTGAAAACAGTATGTAAGTACATGCAAAATGTCCTGTACGTACAAAGATTTTTGGCAGTTGTTGTGTCTGAGTGAGAAAATAATTCATGAAATTTGAGAGATGTAGTCATTGAATGCATTTTGTGCCAAAACAATGATAACTGATCCTCAGTTTAGCCCACATAGACTTCTGTTGTGCTCACTGTGTGAGGAGTTTTGCAAAAGTGACCTAAGTATTGAGAAATGTGTCCTAGCGTCTGTAAAAAAACTGTAAAGCCAACAACAAGTGAAAATCCAAAACCAGCTCCAATCTTTTGTATTAATGATCTCCCCCCCCTCTCTCTCTCTCTCTCTCTCTCTCTCTCTGTGTGTGTGTGTGAGTGAGTGTGTGTGTGTGTGTGTGTGTGTGTGTGTGTGTGTGTGTGTGTGTGTGTGTGTGTGTGTGTGTGTGTGTGTGTGTGTGTGTGCCCTCACAGAAGGAAGGTCACAGCAGGAGCTTTTCTCAAATGCATTTCCAATCAGTTTTTTACAAGTGTAGCTCATACAATGGTATAAATGTATTCTTTGCTATACTTTATAAATATGAAACTCTAAAGATTTTGAGTTCATACAAAATAAAATAAAATAACAGAAGGGGGCGTGATCTGGAAGTGGGTTGATCTTAAAGGGTGTTGGTAGGAGTGGCAGCAATTTTCAAAAACCATAGAGTTGGCCACTGTGTCTCTAGCAGCTGCAACTTTGGAAAAGAACGGTAATTCCCATCTGTTGGGCTTGAAATTCCCCATGAAAATGGCATCTTACAGCCCTTCTGCTCAATCAACCATCAGAGTGACAGAACTTGGTACATATTTGGTACTTGGTACCAGGGATACTGAGCAATCTTTAGTCTCTGAAGATCCAGCCACGAACCCTACATTTGAAGATTGGAGTGAAGACGCACCGTATTCACCAGTGTCAGAGTGGAGCTCCACCACCACACCTCACCACCACAACTGTGGACTATGGACACTGACGACGAGGAAGATTTTTTGTATTTCAGCGACTCTCCCGACATTGATGAGGTAGACCGGGCATGGCCACCCTTCCAAGGCCCTGAGAGATTACCGGAACCGCTATGGGATAATGATGAGGACTTACCCTATGTACCCACGTAATCGGTGATGAATTGTGAAGTTACAATTCTTTTCTGTAAAAAGCATTTTTATTTTTGTATATAAATAAATGTTGATGTTGTGCTATGGGATTGTATGTTTCAATTTTACTTATAATGTGCCAAATCACTACAACAGGCGGCTCAAGGCAATACCGTCCAGAGTAAGGATCTTGTTAGCCACAGTGTTTCTAAGATTTTACGCCCCGTTACAATAACCTCAGTTTTATCTGAACTTAGAAGCAGAAAATTAAAGCTCATTATGTCTCTAAGACATCCCGGCAGTTTAACCAATAAAAGTGGGTATCATATGCATAGCAGTGAAAATGTATGCTATGTCTTCTAAAGCACGTATAATGTAAACAGAACTGGTCTTTGCACAGAAGCCTGTGGAGCTTCATAATTAACCTCAGTGTGTGAAGAGGACTCTCCATTTAATAATAGCTGTAATAAAATGTTATGGCCAACGGTGTTAAACGCTGCACTTGGGTCTAGCAGGGAAGATTTCAACATTTCAATATGAATGAAGGCTGAAAACTGATTAGATTAATGTCTGATGATCTTTTCTGTGCTTCTTCAAGTTTGTAACACCAAACATATTAAAGGATGATATAAGGTTCACAGGAAGAGGTTAATTAGACACATTTACTATTTTTCTTTATACTCTTTCTTTCTTGACATGTTTAATATGATTACTATCAGAGGAGAAAATGAACCTTGTGTAGTTTAAAAACTTTTTATTTAATCAAACTGTAATGTTTTTGAACTCTGACGGACGTGTCTTTTAATCTTGTCAACAAAACCTTAATCATCTAAATCTGCCATTTATCATCTAGTAAAATGTTCCCTCTGCTTATGTTGCACATCTCCCCGGACACTCTCTGCTTCACCTGTCCTGTGCAGCTGGTCCAACCCCTGCCTGCCTCCTTAAACTGGGGTGTTTAAATCTCTGTTGTGAACTTCACACAAAGTTTGTGGTAACAAAATCAAACTGACGAGGATCTCGTTTGAAAAACACACACTCATGAGACAAAATAAAAACAGACTGCTCAAAGCAAAAGCAGAGCCCTCACAGCTGGTAGTACAAAACACAGTGACAACGTGTATATTAGATACCCTCAGTGCCAAAAGCATAAATATGAAAAATGGGATCACCAAGAATATCCTAAAAATGGCATTGAGGGGGTGTTACAGTGAAAAAAACAAAAAGCAGCCAAATTTTCATCTGAAAATGTTGAATTTTAGTAAAAACAATGCTCTGTAGTTTGATACTGTCGTTACAGACAAAGCAGATTGTTAGGTTTTGTATTGTTGATTGTCATTTATGCTTAGAAATATCTACTTATATAGGCTTAGAGTTTTATAATTAGTTGTAGATTGATAGAGGTTTGATCCTTAGTAGTCTGCAGAGACGTTGTGTGCATTCCAGAGTGCTCTGGCATTCACGCCCACATCCTGGGAGCATGGGAGAGGTCGTACCTTCTCTTATTGTTTTATGGTAGGATAAACGTAGCTATATCTGTTTTAGTCTAAGTGTCACGACCTGCGGGATCGGCAAGGCGCTGATCAGCATCTCTCCACTCCTAGTCCCCCTTCTCTTCTCTTTTTCCTCTCTCTCTCCCTCTCCCCTGTTTTGCCGGGGCGGAACTCATGGCGGGTTCACGCCCTCGGTCCACGCCTTCCCGGATCGTGCACACCTGGGCCTCATCAGACCAGCTGGTATATTAGAAGGAGGAGATCAGCTGTTCAACGCTGGATTGTTGTGAAGACTCTAATTCCCCAGACCCGTCCCCGTGTTTCCCCGTGTGGAGTGTGTAAGGAGTGACTGGTCACTAGCGGAGAGAGGTTGGCGTGAACGCGTGTGTGATTCCCTTGTTTTCCCTGGAGCCCTGGAACCCTGCCTCTCACATCTTGTATATAGCACTATCCTCGCACTGTCTGTAAATACACTTGGTGAAGATCTTGTAAATAAACCGTCTCTGTTAAAACACACTCCGGAGTCCTGCGAGTGGATCCTCAGAGCAACCCGTGACACTAAGTGCCTTTTGTTTAGATGAACTGCTGGACTTCCAGACCAGCAGGTTTAGGGACGTCTTTATGGGGTCACACTCTGACCCCACACACACACACACACACACACACACACACACACACACACACATACTTACACAACGCACAGGCAAGGTACTCTTTGTTTGTATATAGACGTCATATGTTAATGAACCTATGCATATTCGTGTAACCTCAATAAAAGAGCAGTGTTACGGGGGAGCAGATGAGAGCAACTGGGGTCAAGCGAAGGAACGGCGTTTGTCCGGTTCTCTCCCGTGCACGAGAAACATAAAGAACTTTGCCTACTCGTGTCTTGCTTTGCTGTGTAATTTAATTGTCCTTAACGTTCCAGCGAATAGGTTTATGCTACAAACCTATCACAGATGTTTAAAGCCTTTGGACGCACATTTGAAATGCACTCATTCTCCTTATCAGCTGGAAACATTAAAGCCGTAAAATGACTTTTTCGAACGGATAAAAACTATTGAACAACAGCAATGTTGAGCCTGTTCCAAAATTTGAATGTACATGTGTTGAAGGTGCGGGTCTTGTTGAATTATTAAACATACTTTCTTTAATTTTTCGAGCCACACAAACAACAACTTTTAATTTTCTTCTGCTTGAGTATCGGCCTCGGGTAGCTCTACTTATCATTGCTCAGTCAGTTGTCTGTTTGTGCTACTTTTTTCAAGGAGCAGTGGATTATTGGTAAGGGTGACTTTATGTGTTTAGTTACTTAAGTGGAAGTACTGTGGAAAGTTTTACCTTACATACATAGGGCTGACAGTACAGCTTCTGAGGTAACTGTTTACAAAATGTTATATTCTATCCACAAGTTCTTTGCAATTTTACATTGATAAACATTATCCTTAACACATTTGGCCCACATAAAGTACTATGGCCATCACACTGTCATTTATAATTGTTTAAATAACTCGTGTCTTAAGTCCTTCCATCACACAGAAAAAAAAAAAAAACATGGTTCACTTTTACATCACAAAATGTTAGAAATATAAGCCGTTCATAACAACCTGAAAGGCTGGGAGTTTAAAATGCAAACCGATGGAAGCAGCAGTAGAAGACTATAATGTCACAGAGCACACGGTGTCTATTATTGTGTAGACATTTATAAATAGGAGCTTAATAAAGACGCTTCATTTCTTAAGAAATAAACAGGTGGATGTTGCACCTGTGGCTAAACCACTGTACCCAAAAAATCTACTGTGTGTGAGGCTGTGTAAGTAAAGCTTGCCCTTCACACCCGCGTGTAACAAACCATCTGTTGGGGGTTGTGGATTTGACACCTCAGCATTGTGAAAGTGGGGAAACATGTTTCTGGCTGCACTGTAAGAAGTCATCTATAGAATCTACCCAATAAATCTGAGGTAACAATTTGCATTGACTTTTTTGGGGTAGATTTAGTTCAATATATTGTGTATAAAATAACTTCAATAAAAAGCTATGAAATACTTAATTAAATTGGGTAAAATTTACCCCATATTTATGTATACATTCAACAGCTACTTACTCACTGAAATTAGGTAAAATTATCTCTTGTTTGCTAGTTGGTAATACCTGATAATTAGTAATAAAATTTAATTATTATCAGTTGATAAACATTACCTATTCATATAAGGTAAAATGTACCCCCCCAAAAAAGATATTCAAATGGTTCCTCATCTCAATGTTTTTATTCCATAAAAATACAGAATAAAGTGCAACACAACGGCTAATGCAGACAACACTTTCAAAGGCCACTCAGTCCATTTTAAAAGCCAAAAGCACAGAAACTCTGCAAGGTTGTTTCTGTGCATGTACGTTATCAAACATATGGATAGATAGAACAGAACACTAACACCAACATGCAATAGTTTCTGTGCTTGCTGTCAGAAGAAAAATTACAGCTCCATCAAGCTATGTCCTCTGGGAACAAGAGGGGAAATGTGTGTGCATTGCATAAGCTTATTTTTGAGGTCGTGGACCTTGTTCAGTAGTTTGGCCCCGTCAAGTTCCAAAAACAGTTTTTGAAAAGTGTCAGATGTGCTCTTCAGCTCCTTCGGATATTCGAGGTTGAGGGCATATATCAGTCCCATCAGCAGTACACATGCCTTTGTTCGGCTTCCACATCCCTCCGTCACTTGGTTTCCCTCAATCACAATGGACACATCTGATGGATCCTCCTCAGCCATGATGTTGTGGATCACGATCACCTTCATCATATTGTCTGTGTAATCCTCACATTCCTACGTGTTAAAAAGAAAGAAACAAAAAGCATGCACATGTTTTATTTTATTTAAGATGCTTTTTCAATATATTTCAGTTGATCTAAAGAGGGGAGCGGACAGAAGATGAATGGAGAAGGGGAGAACAGGGGATAGGAGAGGACAGGAGAGAAGAACATTAGGATCCCTTGAGTTAATAAGTAAACTGTTATTCAATTCAATTCAATTCAATTTTATTTATATAGCGCCAAATCACAACAAAAGTCGCCTCAAGGCGCTTTTCAATAGGCGCTTTTCAATAGGCGCGTTATCAATATGACAAACCTGGCAGTCATGAAAAAGATCTTCTTGTCTTTCCCCGAGGTAGCTAATGAGGCAGCAGATAAGGAGATCCCTTTTCTTCTCAATGCTCTGTGCCTGTAGGGAGATACAATTTAGTGAAAAGACTAAGTCGAGTGATTTACATACATTAAGACTGAATTACTTAAAAACAAAAACATGGCTGATGTCTATCTCCAGCTTTCAACAGGTGAGAGGCTGGGTACACCCTGGACAGTCAATCACAAGGAAACATAGAGACAGACAGGATAAACAACCATGCACGCACACACTCAAACCTAAGGACAATTTGGAGAGACCAATTAACCTAACAGCCATGTTTTCTGACTGTGGGAGGAAGCTGGAGTACCCGGGGGGAACCCACACATGCACAGGGAGAACATGCAAACTCCATGCATAAAGACCCTGGGCCGGGATTTGAACCCAGGACCTTCTTGCTACCCACTGCAGCCCTCCATAATTACATATTTGTGAAAAAAGTCAAATAACATACGTCATTCAAAGTGTCCAGCAGAGGTCTCATCTTGGAACCAGCAGCTCCTCCTTTGGCAGGCATAAGCTGCAAAAGACCTGGTGTGTACTCATCAAGTTTCAGCATGAATGTCTCCACCAAAGAAACTGTGGTGATGCGTCTGAACTCTTCGATGAGCTAAGAAGTAAGGGGACAAAAAAAATGACATTTCAATTTGTTGACATTTGTTTGACATTTGTTTTTTGGTGGATAGGAAAAGTTATCACACATACTCACCTGAGCCTCAGTGAATAATGCTGGCCACCTTTCTTTTAACTCACTGTGAGATTTTAATATTATTTTATGCCATGTTAGACCCTTAATTAAAGATTGTGAATTATTATGTAGTTTTAGTTTGCATTATTCTCCTGAATTAGAAGAAGGTGATAACTATTGCATTTGTTAAACTGATTTGCATTACATTAGACTGCTGATTTATTGTGAATGAATGATATTGTTTTATGATGCATTATACTGCTGAGTTATAAGAAATACTGTTCGCAGAAAGTCATCGCCTTATTTGTCTGATTAGAAGAAAACAGAACATACTGGAGAGGTTTTCTGTCCCATCTCAGCAGGAGCAGATAAACAGGGGGCCAAGGTTGTAGCTCAGGCGCTGTGTGAGAGAAAGAATGTGAATGTTTAGGCTTTTATGATTAGGTGGGGGCCACTAGAGGCTATAAGAGTTTGATCAATGCTCCACCATTTTGAGATCTGATGCTGTCTGCGTACGGTGTCCATCTCCCACGCGTGTGATCATTAAAATCATCGTTTGACTCAACCCGGCCGGACCAGTGTTGTTATTGTGGTTTTTCCTCTTGTATCCATCCCCAATATTTGAATCCGTAACAGTTTGGGGGCTCGTCCTGTGGTATTGGGGTGGAAGTTGGAGGTTTGGACGGTCCGAGGTTGTCGAACGGACAGGCACAAGCCAGTGGTCTGACGTGAGTGGGCATAAGCCGGCTTATACAAAGGTAAGGCACTACCTGTTGAATCTATTTCCAAAGTGTGCCAAATTGGACATGATAAAATTAAAATCTACTCACTGAAATTACTGGTGAAGGCCTGTTTTGATTTTAATGAAAATCTCATGAGATTTGAAAGTTGAAGTTTGTAAGTTATAATACTGGGTTAGAGGCCCAAGGTAAAGGAAAAATACTGGGTTAGAGGCCCAAGGTAAAAGAAAAATACTGGGTTAGAGGCCCAAGGTAAAAGAAAAATACTGGGTTAGAGGCCCAAGGTAAAGGAAAAATACTGGGTTAGAGGCCCAAGGTAAAAGAAAAATACTGGGTTAGAGGCCCAAGGTAAAAGAAAAATACTGGGTTAGAGGCCCAAGTAGTTTGATAGGGAATTGGTCATTTTGTGGGTTAGAGTCCCCATTGATCACTAGGTTGCACCTGCCTCAGTCAGACTCTTGTTTTGGGGGGTTGACTGTTGTTTAAAAGTGTTATAAATTATTATAGGACGGCAGTTAGAGTCTGCTAAGAAGCGCATAGCCCGGAGGTTACGCTCCCTCCTGGCCGTGGACGCGCGCCCTTGACCTGTTGGCGAACAGGGTTAGTTCAGTTTGGCTTAACTGTGGGGTACAGGGCATCCTGGAATAAGCTAGGAGTTAGAGTCTCCTTACCGTTTGTAACGGTATCTGCGCTTTTTTGGACACTGTTAAATTGAGTTAGGGACTTTAGAGATGAGGCCAGATACAGTTAGAGGCTGATACTGGTTAATTGATTACGAAAAAGTTAGACTTTCTTCGGTTGGACCCGTTAACTTAAATTTGTCGAAATTGTGTAGGCGCTAAATCTGTCAGGCCTGAGAGTGATTGTAAATATAAGACGTCTTTGTAATATAAAATAATAGAGCTGTGTGTGAGACGAGGCTGTGTGTGACGACAGCGCGCTGCAGCGCTGCGAGCTATTTTTAGACGGTGTGTGAACATGCAAATGAGGTGGCTGCTGTGAAGCGCACAGAGGACTTTTGCTTCCTGTTTAGCGTGTTTTTGAGTTTTATAATTATGATTTGCAAATACTGTTAAAGACCTGTAAATAAGACGCTGATTTTGCTGATTATAATATTACAAATAAGGTTTTGAATGACTAGGGTGAATGTTTATGCACCCAGAGAGAGAGAGAGTAAAATCTAGGCAGATAAAGCGAATGGATGTTTTCAGAAAAGAAATACTAAGTGAATGTTTTAGTGTGTTAATACAGGTGGATTTCTCTCAACCTGGAAACCTGAGTACAGGATAAATTAACAGAATTGGGACGACAGACAGGCCAAGCTTTGGCTCAAAAGTTTACAGCTTGGCCCCAGCTTTGTCCCAACCCTGAAAAGAAGCTTAAAGGACATCTTCTCCTCCAGTTATCGGTTACCATCACTGGAAATTTTCAGGCAAGTTTTTGGCTGAATTTTTGTTAGCACCATGTGTCCCTGAATCTCACAAGCAAGCTCTAACTCCTGGCTGAAGACATGGAAAGCTGTTATTTAAGGTGGGAAATCAAAATTTGGGAAACAAAATAAAAACACACACACAACCAGAGAAATGTATGAGAAAGGCACGTGTTAGAGAAATGCCTCGTTTGAGAAAAAAGTTAAATTAACCCACCTACAAACGCACACACACGCAATGAAAAAACAGCTTTGGGTGCCTTGAAAAGCGCTATATAAATCCAATCCATTATTATTATTATTATAATTATTACATTCATGAACACGTGAAGATTTTCCAGCAAGGTTAAAGCAGCGAAACTTAACATACACCTGTTGTTGAATGATAAAGTTTATCCACTACTAACAAATAAACTTTCTGGGTTGCAGGACAACAATTTAACTTCAAAAAAAAAAAAAGACACTGGTCTGACCAACCAGTGACGACACGACAAATTTAGTGGTAAAAAGAGTCAAACTGTGACATGTTTTCTGCTGATTGATTAATACAAGTGATTACTGAATGAAGGAAAATCCCTTTTTTGAGCTTTTAAACATGATCTTAAGAATTTTAACATGTACCTGTGTTGTCCTGTCAACTTGGTGGGTTATGAGTTGATTATATGGTGAGAAAAAACAAAAAAGGGGGAGAGAAGGCTGACACAGGGCCTGGCCCAGTGTTTCTCCCCTCTCTGAATAACACAGCCAACACAACATCATTTTCCTGTTCGTCTGTTTTTGTTTTTGTTTTGTTTTTTCTCTTTATGCTTGATTACAGGCTGCTTTGCCGAGGCTGACCTGGACTCCTGCTCTCCCCTCTACCATCTTTGCTCTCCCCTCTACCACCTTTGATGTGACCCTGACCAAACGCTACAGCAGCTGGACCCACAACAACAACCTGAAAATGTCAACAGTGCTGCAGGAAAGCGATCTCATGCAGCAGAGACGGAGAGCGTTAAATCCAAGGCCCGTTTCACTACACGGGGGAGATTTCCAGACAGCTTCAGCTGACAGAGCTGTGACGAGACGCCCATTAAGCCCGGATGAAAAGTGAGGGTGAGCAAAAGAATGCTGACCTTAACAACTCTGCATTAAAACTGTGCAGGACAGTGACTGACCAACACAGATGATCGGGCAGCAAAAAGGGCGTGCCAGAGACAGGAGGAGTAACTGAGGTCAGGAGGCACCTCAGAATGGACAAAAGCACCAGAAGAAAATAAGCTGAAGGCACAGGTGTCGGGGCTCGACCAGGAGCTGACCTCTGAGAAGAGCCGGACAGCAGAGCTGCAGAAGGCCGTGGAGCAAAGCAAGGAAAACATCAATAAACTTCAATCTGACGTGTACGGAAAAGACTCTGAGGTTTCTGCCCTCAGTAAGAGCTCAAGGCATCAGAGCAGAAACTGAGCATGGCTCAGGAGGAGCTGGCTGCTAATCGAACCCATCAGTCAGGCTTAGAGTCCCAGATACAGGACTTGAAATCAGGCCGGAGCTTGCTGGAGCAGGAGGTCGCCAAACCTGACGAGAAGCTCCTACAGCAGGAGCAAACCCTGAAGGAGCTACAGAAGCAAAAGGGTCAAGTTAAGGAGGAGCTGGACAAGGAGAAGATGCAGGACACTGGAGAAAAGGACTGCCTCAATTGGGGCCAGAACCAGTATGGACAGAACTTTGAGCAGCAGCACCAATGGATGCTAACAGACTGAAATGGAGGAGGGCAGGACCCCAGGGCACGCCTCAGGCCGTGGTTTACCCAGAACACCAGAACAGGAAAGTGATGAACACAAACACACACGAACACACACAAACACACACAAACACACACATCTACATACACTCACTCAGAATGAAGAGAAACACTCATATGAACACATATGACTATTCTTCCCATCCCATGCAAGGCCACCTGGATTGGCTAGCAGACTGTTTACTTAGCCTGATAGGGTGAAGGACACTGTCTTCAGCTGAACTATGGACACGCACACACATACACTTACACTGATAAGCACTCACACATCCCCCCTCCCCTTCCAACGCCTTCGATGCTTGTTGCCTCCTGGGAACACGAGGCGGGTCTGGGCCCGCGCTGGAGAGTCGGCGCAGTGGCAGGATGGCTGCTGTGTTGCCTGGGTGAACTCCTTATCCCCTACCCAACCCTGTTGCTGGTCACGTGTTCTATAATGTTTGTGCTGTGGACATTTATGTGCTTTTCTGTGCAGAGGAGTTTTTTTGTTTCCTGTTCTCATGCTGTCCTCCTGTAGCCCAGCATGAGTAGAGGTCTCTTTTTTTCCTCTTGTACCTTTCCCGCTGTAGTGTACATTTCAGTGTTTTTTTCTGTAATGCAACCGTTCTCTGACTTGTATCCCCATGTGATGTCTGTGTTGTATGTGTAAGGTCAGGGGGCGGGTTCATTCCACTGCAGGGCAACCTGCCACTGCATGTGGCGAATAAACTTTGAACTTTATATGCACTCGTTGATTGAGTGAGAAATGACACACACACAAGCACACAAATCGAAATGCTGATTCAATTCACTGAGAAGTGATCCACACACACACACACACACACACACATGCACACGCTTGTGCAATGAAGAGTGATACACACACACACACACACATGCACACGCTTGTGCAATGAAGAGTGATACACACACACACACACGCTGCTGCAATGAAGAATGCTTTACTAACAAATGCTTATGCTGACACGCAAAATGCTGCACACAAACATCCAAATACAGAATCTGTTACAACAACAAGAAGCCATTGATTGTTTATTGGTTAAATGCATTTCATGTCACCCAGAGGGCATTTGTGTAGATTTAGGGGACAGGGTCTAAGGCAGTTTGGTTATGAAAACAATGTCTGTGCGTGATGTCTGTTTATGGCTGAAGGCCTCGACTGAATTGTTCACTGTGCTTCACACAGCCTGATAAGGAGCAGTGGTACAGAGTGAAAATGATGAATTAACGGTGTGAGTCTTATTTCGGAGCGCCACATTGTTGTGATTGAGATTTAATTGAAGGAGGAACACACTGAAAGAAAGAAAAAAAAAAAGAAAAAAGGGGCCAGCCCTTGGATTTACGTAAGCATCTCGCGTGCGTTTAACACAATTGCCTCAGGCTTTAAAGATCTGTACGAAATTCAACAACTCAATTTGTTCTCATTGAGATGACACGATACGATCTAATAAGAGTGGTTAGCTGCTGAACTCACGGAATCCACAACACCGCATAAGATTTCAAACTGCAGGAAAATCACTGGAGTTATAAGAGGCAGACAACGACACACACACCACATGCATGCTATTGCTATTTATTGTGAATTAACCTGTCAAGGACAAGAACAAACTAATTCTGCATCAAATACAGGAAATCATAGCTTTCCTGTGTTTCCTACATTGTTGGCATGCTGGTTGGTGCTGTTGCTTGACAGTAAGAAGGTCCTGGGTGCAAATCCACAGTCTGGCTAGTTTGCGGTGGTTTCTCTCTGGGTATTCTGGTTTCCTGCCACAGTGAAAAGTCATGTAGCTATTAGAGCTAGGTTAATTGATGATTCTTTGTTTGTTATTATATGAGTATTTTATTGGTTACGTTTGTTTTTGTTTTTGCTTTTGTTACAGTGCACTGAAATAAGAACATCTGAGAGGTGTGATCCACCGGTGGTGATATTTTGGTATCTTGTGAGTTCCTGATTTAACAAATCAGCTCTTTAATCCAGGCCTGAGAGATTGAACTTTAAAGCGCTATAAAATATTCTTACTGAAAACAGTCGCAAAGTATTTTTCTCCATGATTATAATGGGCTTGGGAGAAATTCACTTATATGGGACACTGATCACATGAGAAGTCCTGAGCCTAAAAGGATTGCAGCGAGTCAATCCAGTCAAAAAAACAAGGAACTGTTTTCCTTTAAAATGATGACGTCATCTTGCTGGTGATGGAGGCTCGAATAGGTCGCGCGTGAGACTCCATTATCAGCAACTTCTGGTATGAATGTGTGTGGATGTATGCATGTGGCTGGACTGTGATGGACTGACGACTAAAAGTTTTAACTGACTTGATACTGAGACAAAAACGGTGCCGACTTTAGGATTAGTAAATGTCCAACAATTCACCCAGCCTGTAAAAGAAGGGTGGATGTTTTGTCTTGCTTTGTTTTGTTTTTACAGGAACAGAAGGATGACAGAGACTAAGGGGGAGGCTGTAGCTTCACATGAGTGTGAGCTGCAGACTGAACCCTTTGGTTGCTAATTTTGAGTTACTGATGTTTGCATTAAGAAAATTGAGTTTTAGTGGCTGTGTTTCGATTAATGTATCACATTATATTGTTGGGAAGGTTAAATGCTAAATTGAGGAAAAGGTTTGACTTCACTCATGACTGAACATGTTATTATTAACCATAGCAGCCCACTGTAAAAAGTCAATTAACTGTTATAGAGGGGAAAAAAAAAAAAAGCCAAAAAACTCTATTAATATCTATGGATAACAGGGAATGATAGACTTGTCACATTCAAAATGGAGATATGTAACAATAAACACTGGTCCCTGTCATTTAGGTCCTTTCATTGAAATAGTCAGCAATTTAAAAGTAGGATAGAACCGACAGGGGCATGTGCTGAGAGGTGGTGCTGCACAAGAACAAGAGCAAAATAAAGAAAATTATTGTGTTTAGCTTTGGTAAATTCAAATTAAAATGTACCATTACACTCAGAGGATCAATATGAAATCAGATATATGCTAATTTTGTATGAAGTACATGACTGATAACTGTTCTGTCCTGAGCTTTTGTTTTTACAGCACCCACTTGACCACACCAACAGTTTCTCGCCACCAAAAGGGGGTACTTGCAAAGAATAGGGAGGAATATCATCAAAACTGGGAAAGGTAAGCCCCGAAGGGGGTGATAACACCATAACTTTCACTTATGGTCAAATTCTCAAAATTTGACCCCAACCATGAAAAATTCTTCAAACATTTAGAGACAGAGTGGAGTTCTAGATAAACATAATGTCGCAAACCAAATAAGGATGGAACATTGGAATCGATAAGATGGTGAAATAACACGCAGGAAAAACATTGACCATGTTGATTATGTTTATTCCAGTGTGCAGAGATTGGCTAAGCTGACCAGGAGATGTTATAAAATGGATTGTCGGAACAGTCAGCGTTAAAGTCACCTTTGACAGTCCAGACCAAGGTTATTATCGTTAACGAAAACGAAATAACGAAAACTAGAAGTGAAAAAACATTTTCGTTAATGGAAATAAAATAAAAAAAACAAAAAAGGAAAACTAACTAAAACTGTAATGAGTGTTCACAAAACTAACTAAAATTAACTGAATTGATAGCAAAAATGTGTTTAGTTTTCATTGATGTGTGCGTGTCCTACAATAGTCAAGGGTGAAAGTGAAGTTTAGTTTCCAGATTTTTTCTTGCCGTCTCATTATGCCAGCAGGTGGCAGCACGTTAGTCGAGTCGTCTGTGTTGCTGCTCCGTCCACGCGCAGGATTATGTCAGGAAAAGTCGGGAGAAAGCACCAGAGTCCAAATTGGGATTACTTTGAATATGACTGTGTTTTGGATAAAGCAAGTGTCTTGTAGTGGAGAGAGACAAATTATGAGGGACATTTCTAAAGGGAAAAATCCCACAAACCTTAAAGTGCGCTTGAAAAGCTCACACAAGAAGGCTAACCTAGCTTACCTTGAGAAGGTAAGGGAGCACACTCAACCCTCATCCCCAGAAAACAGAAGCTAACCCCAGGCAAGGCAGCGTGATGCATCCCGAGACAACAGGACGGGGATATCTACATAACTGTGTGAGTCAATGGCCTTCAAAAGGTTTATCAATTCACTTGAACCAAAATTACGAACACCTGTCGCTGCAAGAGTTAATAGTCTCAATACCCAAGGATAAGCAGAAGAGCATGACTGATAGGATGAAACTGGGATTTTGTTACACTTAATTATTGCAAATGTAACGCAATCTGTACTTACGCCAAACCTTTAATGAGTGGAAATCAGGACTGTTGACCTTGGGCAGTTCACTAGGTGTCGGTGTCATCAATTCCACCCCGATGTCTAAGCCCAGAATCACAGTTTCTCTAGAAATAGGTTACAAGAATTCAAATGTGTCCAAAATATCTGTATCCCATCAGAGGCTAGTTTCGTAAAGGAGATTGGTAGTAGCTGCTCCATCACAGGAACAATAAGGCTTCCAGCACACAATGGACACCACACTTACTTAACATAAACACATTTATTAGGCACAATTTTAAATAATAAACCCTTGTTTTGTAGTGTCTTTCCACTCAGTGTCCCAAGAAAAATAAAATAAATAAATAAACTCAAATATGTATCCCTTCAAGGTCCTTTGGCCAAAAGAAAATCACCTGAGCTCAGGGAAAAATAAAGTGCATCGTTGGGCCCTTTGAATTGTTCCTACCGCTCTGTTGGAACGGTGTAGCATCCAATAATAACATCCAGCAAGCAGAAGCATCCACCCGCAGCAACGACCATCTACTAGCCAGGACGGTTCAGCAGAGTCATCAGATGAGGACTTCCACAAGGCAGTTCATCCAGTAGGATCCAGGGCACCAAAAGGGCAAACAAACAAGCCAGAGGGGTTCATGTAATGGCGAATGGCTGTCGGATTCAGCTCAGCTTCACGTTCGTAACCGCTACAAGACTCCTTTTTCTAACAACATATTAAATCATTAGCTTCACATATAAAGGTTTTTAAAACTATTTACAGCAACTCAAATGTCTACTGTACCCGAATTTCCAGCTCGCAGAGGGCACGAGAGCAGCATGCGCCTCATCGGACGAACGGAAGGAAAAAACTCTGTAGCTGGACTAGAGAGTGGCTATGCGCACGGCACAGTGGTGCGTTCAGTGACTACAAATAATCAGAAATCCCATACTCAAACAATGATCTGGGTTACACTCTCCCCCTCTAAAGTGCATGAGTCTCTGCATGCACACTTGACTTAACAGGTGTGTGAAGGAAAGTGCTCTGAGAGAATACAATTGCGAAACTCTGACAAAAAGGAACTGAGAGCTAAAATTAAAGGCTCACCTAACTCGTCATAAGTTAGTTTACGAGGTTGGCGTCTCTCTCTCCCAGAACGCCGCAACTCTACTGTCTCTGGCTCTGAACTCTGCTCAGCAGTGTCACTGCTTTCTTGATTCATTTCAACAGGTTCTGTCTGTTCAGGAATGTCAATAACAACCCAACCTGGACCTTCACCAGATGGAATGGGAGATGTGGTCACCTCATTGCTTTCTGAGTGTAACAAAGGTCCAGGTTCAGAAACATGACTGGGTGTTTCTTGTGCGTGTGACTCATCTTGTGGCTCTGCACGGGGCAAGCTAGAATACACATCCCCAGTGGACAGCTGAGGTGTGATAACCTGCCTTTCAGTCTGGATAAAAGGACCTCTGGTTATTATTTCTGGAACCACAAAAGCTGGATACACTTCGTCCTCATCACTGTATACCTCATCTTCCTGACCATCAGGGTTATCAGAAGATTGTACTTCCCTTTCGGCTTTGTTTCTTGGTTTCTTCCCTTTAGAGGGCCCATGAGATCTGCTCCCTGCTATTTCTTCCACAGGTAAGAACCCACACGGTAGAAGGAGATCCCTGTGTAAGGTGCGTTTTGGTCCATTCCCCAACTCGGGTTCCACAACATAGACAGGGCCATCATTGATTCGTTTAACCACAACATGTACTTTCTGTTCCCACCTGTCTGAGATTTTGTGTTTACCTCTGATACTCATATTCCTAACCAAAACCCTGTCACCTGCACAGAGCTCGGCCACTCTAATCCTCTTGTCAAACCTAGCTTTATTCCTTTCTCCGATCTTCTGGGAGTTTTTTGCAGCTAGGGTGTAGCTCTCCTCCAGACGTTGACGAAGGTTGTTCACATACTCTGAATGAGACTTATGGTTGGCATTTTCAGGTTGGATACCTAAGACCAGATCAATGGGTAGTCGGGGTTGTCTGCCAAACATCAGTTCATATGGAGAGAAACCAGTCGTGTCGTTTCTCGTGCAGTTATACGCATGAACTAAGGGTTTAACAAAGTCCCTCCAGTGAGATTTGTCTTCCTCTTCCAACGTACCCAACATATCAAGAAGCGTCCGGTTAAACCTTTCCACCGGGTTTCCGCGAGGATGATAAGGTGTAGTGCGGATTTTGTCTGCTCCTATCAACGCACATAGCTCTTTGATTGTGTGAGATTCAAAGTCTCTACCCTGATCACTGAGTAGACGACTGGGAAACCCATAATGAACTATGAAGTTCTCCCATAGAGCTTTTGCAATGGTCCTGGACTTCTGATCTTTAGTTGGCACTGCCACAGCAAACTTTGTAAAATGGTCAGTGATAACTAATATGTTCCGGGTGTCTCTGTTGTCTGTCTCAACTGACAAATAGTCCATACAAACGAGTTCAAGCGGGTAAGTTGCTATAATATTTTCAAGAGGCGCTGCCTTCTGAGGCACTGCTTTCCTCCTGACACAGCGTGGACACTGTCTGCACTTCTCCTCTACAGACTTTGTCATCATTGGCCAATAGAATCTGGAACGGGCAAGATGCAGTGCTCGTTCAAAACCAAGATGACCAATTTCATCATGCACTCCACGCAACGCTTTCCCTCTGAACTGTTCAGGTAGGACTAACTGCCATACCATGTTGTCTCTATTTGTCCATTTCCTGTACAATACTCCATCTCTCAGTTCGAGCCTTCTCCACTCCTTGAGAAGAAGCCTAACATCAGGAGCTTCAAGGTTTGTTTCTCTGAAACTGGGCTTTTGAGCTCTTTCAACGAAGGTAATGACACGTGAGACAACCGGGTCATCCCTCTGAGCTTTATACCAGTCAGAGCTTGTCATAGATGGTAATGTGTCTTCTCCAAATACATCCGCAACTGTTGAGGGATCAACAGCAAGAGACTCTACAGCCAAAGGTTGTTCTAGATTTGAACAGTGCTCGATCTTTGACACCACAAGATGGCGCTGACATAAGGCAGATACCACCTCGTGACTCATCTCGTTGCTCACCTCTAGAAGACGGTTTTTCATGTCATCAACTCTCTCCCTTTCTTTGATGAAATCCTCATCTTCAAAAGGAGGAGCTTGTGGTCGTCGGGACAGCCCATCTGCATCGCGATTGGCATGACCGGCCCTGTACTTAACGGTGAACTGATAAGTAGACAGCGCAGCTAACCAGCGATGACCAGCAGCATCTAACTTCGCAGATGTCAGTACATACGTGAGAGGATTGTTATCCGTCACAATGGTGAAGTTAGCGCCATAAAGGTAGCTGTTAAACTTCTCACAAACTGCCCACTTCAAAGCTAGAAATTCAAGCTTGTGAGTGGGATAGTTTCTCTCACTTTTGGAAAGTCCCCTGCTTGCATAAGCCACAGCTCTCAGCTTCCCGTCCTGCTCTTGGTAGAGTGCTGCACCCAAGCCTTCACGACTGGCATCAGTGTGCAGGACATATGGTAGCTGTGGATTGGCAAAAGCAAGGACAGGTGCCGATGTCAGTCTCTCAATCAAAGTCTTAAATGCATTTTCGCATTCAGGTGTCCACTCCTCTCCAAAAGGTAAGTTAATGTTTGACGGTTGTCTGAAACGTTTTTCAAGATACACTTTACCCCTCTTTTTGGGTGAGTAGTAACCGGCCGTTAGACTATTTAAAGGCTTTGCGATCTTTGAGTATCCGTCAATGAATCTCCGGTAATAACCGGCAAAGCCTAGGAAACATTTCAGCTCTCTCTTGTTTGTAGGATGAGGCCATGTTTTCAAAGCTGAGATCTTATCAGGATCTGTGTGAACTCCTTGGGCATCCACCACATGGCCAAGGTACTTCACCGAGGGCCTAAAGAAATGACATTTTTCTGGGGACAGCTTCAACCCAAAGTCCCTCAACCGGTTCAGCACCCTCATGAGTCTCACCTCATGTTCCTCCAGGGTGTCTGAAAACACAATCAGATCATCCAAAAACACAAGTACCTCACTCAAGTTCAAATCCCCAACACACTTCTCCATCAGTCGTTGAAATGTACTTGGGGCATTTGTAACGCCCTGAGGCAGGCGATTAAACTCGTAAAACCCAAGAGGACAGACAAAAGCAGTTTTAGCTTTATCTTCCTCGGCCATCTCAACCTGATAATAGCCTGATTTGAGGTCCATGACCGAGAACCACTTGGCACCACTAAGGGCCGTGAAGGTCTCCTCAATGTTTGGGAGGGCATAAGCATCCCTAATGGTCCGTGCGTTCAACTTGCGGTAATCAACGCACAACCTGATCGAACCGTCCTTTTTACGCACAACTACTATTGGAGATGCGTAGGGGCTCTCTGACTCCCTAATAACCCCTGCATTAAGCAGTTCTTTGAGGTGTTGCTTGACAGCTTCTCTGTCACTTGGGTGGATGGGCCTCGACCGTTCCTTAAACGGCGTGTCATCGTTCAGCCGAATGTGGTGTTTTACCACAGTGGTATGACCATAAGACAGGTCATCAACCGCAAACACTTCTGAAATAGACTTGAGCTTGGTGGTAATGCGCCCTTTCCATTCTTCAGAGAGGGGTGACTCATCAAGATTAAACTTTAGCTTCTCTCCATCAAACTTGTCATGAGAAGAAGCATTTGAAACAGGCACCAGGGGTGAAATGTGCTGGGCTACACATACCTGGGCAACTGTACTTCCTGGTTGCAACACAATACTGTGCCCACTCAAGTTCTGCAAGACGACTGGAACCTTACTCTTAGCTTTGTAAGGGATGTCTATCAAAGCAGTTTCAAGAAATAAACCACCAGGTAACTTGTCGTGTTCATTTGGTTCAAGGACAAAACTTACGTTAGGAGTGTTCTTTCTCAGCCTAACATCGCCCATTAAACAGCACTTGTGGTTGGCAGGGATGGTGACTGGTACTTTCCCGTGCAACCTCACTGGGCGTATGTGGCAATCATCCATTTGTTTAGCCAAGTGCTGGAGAACCAGTGCTACATCTCTGGAACACAGTCTGTGAAGGAAATCTGGACCGTCACGTTCAGATAACTTATCATGGAGTCTTAAGAGTGCATTGGTACCAATCAAAACTGGTATTCTGCTGTTAAAATGGCACTCAGGCACAACAAGAGCCAAAACAACCAACTCTTCCTCTTTGCCTGTAATGTTTTGAGGAAAAGTGACGTGGGTCTCAACATAACCAAGGTAGGGAACGTGCTGTCCACCCGCACCCTCAATCTCAAGCAATGCTTGAATGGGCTGAATGGGGAGATGTGCCAGTTTATCCTTGTGAAATGATTCGGAGATTGTAGTGACTTGTGAACCACTATCCATGATAGAGTTGCATTGCACACCCTCAACCAAAACAGAAGCTGAACAACGAGGACCTATCAGACCGGGTGGCAAGCGGGATTGGGAACTGAAATCTTGAACCATTGTCTGGGTCTTCATTTTGCTCTGAACATCAATTCTTTGGTCACTTGAGGCGGGACTAATGCTGGTCTCAGCTCCTGGACGTCCCACAGCAGGAGCCGCTACAAGTTTAAAGCAAAAGGCTCAGTAACCTGTTGGGCTTGGAACCTTCCTTGCTTTTCCTTTAACTCAGCATTCTTCTGACGGACTAGTGCCTGGTTGGGTTCATTTGGACACCGAGCGGCAATGTGGTTATCTTCACCACATCTAAAGCAGAACCATGCTTTTGGCATAGAGGGAACCTTAACTGGTCTCCTGGCACTGCTATTTCTTGCCGTAAGGAAGTCTTTGCCACTATCATTCTCTTTAGGACATTTTTGGTTCTGAGTGAGCTCTCTGAGTTGCTTAGACAACTCATCTATTTTACTTTCAAGTTTAACAGTTTCTTCTCGTCTCTGTTTTAACGCTGTACTAAGCTCACTGTCAAAAGGAGAATTCTTGGACCTTTGACTCAGTTTCTCTACCTGCTTTGAAAGCTCATCCACTCTCCTCTCAAGCTTAGATGCTTCACTCTGTTTTGCAGTCTGTGTCGGAACGGGCTCATCATCATAGGAGGGTACATCAAAAATGGAGTGGGCATGTACAGCTGCTTTTGTAGCACCCAGATGTTTTTTCATCCTGTCTAGCTTTGCAGATCTACGACCTTCCTCGGTCCTTAACATAAGGAGTAGATCTGGGAATGTTGGTGGACCGTTCTTTTTGTTCTCTAGTTGGAGAGCTATAATGAGACTCTGGTCCCAGCAGCCTCTAATAAACTGTCTGAGTAGGTGTTCGCTTAAAGTTTCGACAGAGACTCCCCCTCTAGAAATAGCTCGAGTGAGGAGGCTATGGAGTCTGTTCAAATATGCTGAGGGCTTTTCTCCGCTATTCTGATTGGAGCTGAGAAAGGTTGCAAATAACTCTTCTCCGTCCTCTACAACACTGAAAGCGGAATCGAGCTGCCTAATATAAGCCCTGGGTGGTGAGCTCACACCAAGCAACTTAACAACATCGGCTGCTGGACTTAGCAAACTTTCAAGTATTTTCCTAATTTTTTGCGCATCACTAAGGGAGCAATCACTGACAAGAAGGTCCACTTGTGTGCGCCATGTTTCATAGTCTACCTCACCATTGGGCCTAGGAGCACGGCCAGAAAAGGTGCGCAGTCTGGTTTGTGTAGACCACGGGGCTGTTGAGTCATTTCTGATAACGTGCTCAACAACAACTTTTTGAATCTGAGGTGGGTTAAGGAGACTGTGGTCAATATTAACAGGGTTCACCACAGCACTATCAGGTGCATTGTGGGTCTGTGTGTAGTGATTAGGTTCATCATGATCACTAGCTACAGTGTCATGGAGGGATGTGTCACCATCCTGAGCTGTGTGTGGCTGTGTGTCAGGAATCTCAGAGTTATGTCGAGCTTCTCTGACCTCACTCTGAATAACACTCAAGAAACCTGCTTTACCACTATCTCCAACAGCCTTCAGTTCTTCTAAGTATCTACGAGCTAACTCCTTGCCTACCTCTTCCTGAGCAACATCTCGAATGGTTTTGACAGACCACCCGATAGCAGGATCCTTGGGGCTCGGCAAGTCGCCTAAGATCTGGGGGTTGATCTTGGAAATGGCTTGATCAGACAAATATTCTATGAGGACTCTACCCTCTGGCTGGTTTGATTCATCTGGAATTCGAACTATCCGAGAAACCTTACCATTTACTGAAAAAACACTAGCAATGTCATCATCTGTGTAAATCCCTTCAATGCCAGTCACAAAAAGTGAGCACTGGCCATCTACATCAAAACGTCTGCAAAGATCCATGTCCAACTCAATAGGGTCAAGGAAAAATGAAAAGGTGGGTGTTGTGAGCTGGAAAGTCAAAGTGCTACTTTTCACCAATCTCCTGGCTGGCTCGCCACTTGTAACGCAATCTGTACTTACGCCAAACCTTTAATGAGTGGAAATCAGGACTGTTGACCTTGGGCAGTTCACTAGGTGTCGGTGTCATCAATTCCACCCCGATGTCTAAGCCCAGAATCACAGTTTCTCTAGAAATAGGTTACAAGAATTCAAATGTGTCCAAAATATCTGTATCCCATCAGAGGCTAGTTTCGTAAAGGAGATTGGTAGTAGCTGCTCCATCACAGGAACAATAAGGCTTCCAGCACACAATGGACACCACACTTACTTAACATAAACACATTTATTAGGCACAATTTTAAATAATAAACCCTTGTTTTGTAGTGTCTTTCCACTCAGTGTCCCAAGAAAAATAAAATAAATAAATAAACTCAAATATGTATCCCTTCAAGGTCCTTTGGCCAAAAGAAAATCACCTGAGCTCAGGGAAAAATAAAGTGCATCGTTGGGCCCTTTGAATTGTTCCTACCGCTCTGTTGGAACGGTGTAGCATCCAATAATAACATCCAGCAAGCAGAAGCATCCACCCGCAGCAACGACCATCTACTAGCCAGGACGGTTCAGCAGAGTCATCAGATGAGGACTTCCACAAGGCAGTTCATCCAGTAGGATCCAGGGCACCAAAAGGGCAAACAAACAAGCCAGAGGGGTTCATGTAATGGCGAATGGCTGTCGGATTCAGCTCAGCTTCACGTTCGTAACCGCTACAAGACTCCTTTTTCTAACAACATATTAAATCATTAGCTTCACATATAAAGGTTTTTAAAACTATTTACAGCAACTCAAATGTCTACTGTACCCGAATTTCCAGCTCGCAGAGGGCACGAGAGCAGCATGCGCCTCATCGGACGAACGGAAGGAAAAAACTCTGTAGCTGGACTAGAGAGTGGCTATGCGCACGGCACAGTGGTGCGTTCAGTGACTACAAATAATCAGAAATCCCATACTCAAACAATGATCTGGGTTACACAAACACAACTAAAACTATAACTGAAACTAATCTAAACTAAACTAAACTAGCAAACAATTGGTAAAAACTAATTAAAACTGACATAAAATTGAAAATCTGAAGTCGAAACTAAATTAAAAAAAAACTAATGAAAATTGCAAAATTATTAAAACCCTGGTCCAGACTAAGGTGGCGTTGGACATCTTCAGGGCAGAAAAGGGTTGGTGTGACCAAGGTGTGGTTTGGCTTGTTGTATGTATATTTCAAGATGATACGGCTCTGGATGGACCAGTTACCAGGGCATGGAAGGAGGACAGACTCATTAAATGAGGAGAAGGAATTTTCTGGGATTGGAGATCCTCTGGGTGAGTGGTTGACTAAAATCATGCATAAAATAAAAGCTATTTTTTGTTTTTGATTGGTAATAGATTGATAATTGGCCACATTTACAGCTGTATTGACTTGTTGTGGACGCAGTCTACTTCATGGTTAAGCACTCTAATTAACAGATTGAAAATAGAGACATTAAAGGAAGAATATGCAGCGCCACCCTGTCTGATGCCAGTGACGGTGGGGCTCAGTGATGAATCAGGCGAGCTGGATTCATGGCTGAATCAAGACTAAGATTCCCCTGCTGTGGTCAGTGAGGGAAAAACAGGGGGAAATAAAATTTAAAAACATTTAGGTGTGAAGTTTATAAACGGGATAAAAGGGGGTGTTTTACTGTTATTTTAGCATCAGCATTATTGTTACATCAGAATCATATAACAAGCATTGCGTTAATCATTTATTGAAGCTATTGACATTACATTAACATTTGTGTTCCAGTGATGGTTATAACCTCAGGTTAATCTTCTATTTACAGGTGTCAGGATAATCATATGATCTTTCATTGCAGGTGTAACCATGATCATTTTTATACATATTGCAGTTTGTTGCTCATTATAGAGTTGTGCTCAAGTTAATAAGGGTTAAAAGCTACAGTCAGCGCGATGTCTGGCTGATCTATGGACTGGAGTGACTTTGGGCATGGAAGGCCGCACGCGCTTACATAACACTGATATCATGTTATTCTTTGTGATCTTTTATTCAGTTATATCGTTTGCTAAGTTTTAGGTAGTGGCAGTTGATTAAACAACATTCGTTTAATATTACATACTTGATTCGGAGCACACCGATCACCTTAACAATCTGGAAATCCTTGTAGCTGCAATGTTGTGTCTCCATGAGGGACAGTTGGCTCCTGGAGATAAGTGGGAGTCAGTGCCTGTCCTCGAGAAGGAGAGCATGTTCCTTTGCTGTGTCAAAAGTAGTCAACAAGTTCATATTGAAGTGAAGTTCATATTAATACAGGTTTTGTTTCTTGGCAATTCTGCGGACGCAGGCTCTGGGCGGAGCCAGGAGTTGAACAGATCTAACATGACATTTAAATTGATTTCATTCCCTGGCACAGGATGACAGGACTGGAGCAACGACACTGGATAGGAGAAAGTCTCATACTTTCTAAGATATGAGGTCACTAACCTTTTCTTTTACTTTTCTAACTCCGTTGATTTGACACATGGGAATGTGTCAAAAAAGGGGGGAAGTTGAGTTTTAACATCAAACAAGGGTTATATGAACATTTTTATGACTTCATTTGTGTTTTAATAACTTAGGTATGGTAAAACTTAGGCTAATAATGACCCAAGAGGTTTCCGGACTTTTTTAGAGAACCAGTGAGAAGCATAAATCATTATTTCCATGTTTAAGCGTTCATCATTAAAATGAACTAATAGCGTTTAGAAGATAAAAGCCTGTGTTCATGAGAAGCTGAGTACCACACTGGAGAGGAAACCGTGGGACAGTAGGCGGAAGGAAACACATGATTTTTGTGAAAATGGGGGGCAGATGTTAGGATTAAAAATGGCTAATTTGTTTTTGATGTCTTTTATTAGAATGAGTGGTTTTAATCATTTTCATACACACCTTGCAAATGTGCTTATAATGAGTTGGCACTCGGTCTTTTGAAGGTCATAAGCTTCGTTCGGTGTGATGGTCCGGACTGATATATTGCAGGTATTGACTTTGAGTGCAGAGGGCTAAATGCAAACACGCTTACACACACATAGGATATGATTAGAATAAGTCCCTGGGACATTCTGAATATTCTAAACCAATTCTGAATCACCAGAAGGTCAGTAGATAACAACAGTAGATTATTAGGGCTAGGCAGAGAGGTGTTTTGGTTTTCTGTCCCTTACAGAGAAAGGAACAGACACCAGACGAGGTCACAGATATACGAGGATCCTTCGCAGCAGAGACAGACACAGTGACTGCCAAGACACCAACTGGGTCCAAGTGTCATGGCGTCTGGGCTCCGATTAGTCACCTCAAAGGATGGATCCCATAAACACAGCAATAACCATGAAGGGGTTGGCGGAAATCCAGGAACACCAGACCAACGAGGTTCGAGAGGCTCTTGGGCAAAAGGGGGACACGTTCCTGTTCCTTTTTCTGGGGGATACACAGTTGTGACCCGAGGATACACAGATCGTTGTTTGACATCGGGGCAGAATAATCCCCTGATCTGTGCAACGACTGAAGGGTTGTCTAACCCCTGAGGTTGAAGAAAGAAGAGCAGAGGATCACCCAACTGGAAGACACTGGTGGCTGCAGCAATAAAATAAAGGCTAAAAGCTCCTCGGACAGAGGTTCTAGTCTGAGTACGTCTGAAGGGTATAAGGTAGCACCAAAATAAAGCTGTGGGAGAACTGGGGAGTGTCATCTGTACCTGCTACTGTTGGAATAATAGTTTTTCTTGCATCTGAACTACGCAAACACAGAGGTCATCTCACATATGGTTCGCCCAACAGGGGGACAAAGGGCCTCAGGGGTAAGGAGAAGTGAACCCGGCCACACTGGATTACAGGGTGTAGGTGTGCTCTTTATTCTAAAGAGCTCAACAGGGGGAGTGTCAGATTATAATATTATTTTATGCCATGTTAGACCCTTAATTAAAGATGGTGAATTATTATGTAGTTTTAGTTTGCATTATTCTCCTGAATTAGAAGAAGGTGATAACTATTGCATTTGTTAGACTGATTTGCATTACATTAGACTGCTGATTTATTGTGAATGAATGATATTGTTTTATGATGCATTATACTGCTGAGTTATAAGAAATACTGTTCGCAGAAAGTCATCGCCTTATTTGTCTGATTAGAAGAGAACAGAACATACTGGAGTTTTCTGCCCCATCTCAGCAGGAGCAGATAAACAGGGAGCCAAGGTCGTAGCTTAGGCGCTGTGTGAGAGAAAGAATGTGAATGTTTAGGCTTTTATGATTAGGTGGGGGCCACTAGAGGCTATAAGAGTTTGATCAATGCTCCACCATTTTGAGATCTGATGCTGTCTGCGTACGGTGTCCATCTCCCACGCGTGTGATCATTAAAATCATCGTTTGACTCAACCCGGCCGGACCAGTGTTGTTATTGTGGTTTTTCCTCTTGTATCCATCCCCAATATTTGAATCCGTAACATCACCCACAGAGGGGCAGAGGCTGACCACTCCAAGTCTTCGGCTAGAGAACGTTTTATTCATTTTGTCTGCAATTATCTTTGCATTGTTTTTCTTTGTTATTTCATAAATTAATTCCAGCCTCTCTTTCTCCAGTGTCTCTAGGGTTTCTCCAGTAGGATGCGGAGGGAGATAATTAACCTCTGCTTTTTTTGGCTTTTTTACATTCTTTGATGGCACTGCATCAGCTGGATGCTACCTTTTTAAGGCATTAATTTCAATTTCCGGGTAAGAAAATTTTCAAGATCTTAGCTTGGCACGGTAATTGTGCATCTTGTTTTTTATGCGCTGCTGCCAGCCATATAAGCCGGCAAATGATCCTGGCTCCTTAAGACACAGAAACTTTGAAACCAAGGCTTCAGCCACTGAGAGGATCTGCTGATTGGTTGGGTAAGCAGTGTACGAAAAAATTACTTTTGCAAGGTCTTGCATTGTTGCTGATTTAACACTGGCATCCATGAAAGGTCTTCCAGTGTTGTGATATGAGTTGTTTGCCTCAGCGAGGATTAGTTGTATGTCTCGGGAAAACTCCGGTACTTGAAATGGCACTGGCCACGCAGCAGGGCGACATGAATCGGGGAGAATGATGGTGTCACTGGAACTTGACGATGCATGCCTGTGAGGGTGCATCATGATTGGCAGGGCAGATGTCCGTTTCAGTAGTACTTGCAGGATGAGTGCTCACTGAAGTCGAAGAGTTCAATGCAGACGATGATCCTGATTCACATACTGGTTGTAAGTCAAGGGTGATTACTGGCTCTTTAAGGATCACTTTAACAGTGGCCTTGTCATACAAGTCAGCAGTCGAGATGACACTGAAAAACTGATTGTCAAAGTCTTTGTCTTGGTATAGCAGTCCAAATTCCCCATGCAACTGGAAAGTTTCAGTAATTATGGAAACAAGATCTTCCACTGTATTAGGAATTCCTGTTGGAAGTGTCAACTTTTGAATGCTGTGTTCTTCTAAAACGACTCTTAACTGGACTGTTGTTTGGTTTGTTTCCTCAGCTGTAGAGACAGAGAAAGAAAAGAAATTGAGACAGGTTATTGATAGTTGATAAGCTTACATGCATATATTTTCTTCATTATCTTCTGCCAGAGAAATAAAAGCAGAGATTTAGTTCAGTGGAATTTTGAATAAATAATTTTTGATTGTCGTTTTAAGAAGAGGGAGATAAGGGCAATAGAATAGAGGAGGGTTAAGTATGCATCACGTTTCCATTTTCTTTTTCAATGTTATATGTATTGTTCCTGTTAAATAAACATTACAATAAACAAATAAGACAGGACGCCTGCCCATATAGTTGTTGGTAAAATAATATATTTTTTCAATAATTTCAATAAGTGCACAAACATTTGATATAACAGAAATAATCAACCCATTACACTTACTCTGATGTGCAAATGAAGTGTTTAAGGGACACCATACGGCCATCTGCTGTATTGTATGCAGCCATGTTTCTTTCAGTTCAGAATGTTTAAGGATTTCTGTCTCTCCTGTGGGCTCTACTTTGAAACTCCTCAGGTGTTCACAGTACCAGCCTCTAAGCAACTTCAGAACAAAGACAGGAGTTCTGTGCACAATGACTATTTGATGGATTTCTGCAAAGTCAGGTAGGCCTCCTGTTGAGCCAAACGGCAGCATCATGCCAATATTATAGTCTGTGCCTAAAATGGTTGCTTTATTTGTCATGTTCACAAAGTCTTCCCTGGGGAACTTCCTTGCAAGGGACTCCTTAATGCTGTCTTTTAGAACATCGACTGCCACTGGAGTCTTCTGGGACACTGACAGTGCTGGCCTTTGGTGGTTGTAATCGTGGGTATGATACGCAATCATCGATTGGTGTTTTCTCGCCATTGTCATGAGGATGTTTCTAAAACACCCAGTCTGCCTCACAATCCTTTTAAAGAATCGATGTTTGGCTTCAAATCGCATAGTCCAGAAATGTACAAGTGGCCGTAAACAGTTGTAAGCAAAGGATAGTGCTCGAGAAAGTGATGTTTTGGTCTCAGTTTCTCCTCTGGGAACACTTATAAATATCTGTAACGGTGTTCTGAGATCTTACTTTGCATGTATCCTATTGTGTGATCTGTGTGGAGAGGAGCCATGACAAGCTCAACAACATCTTTCAGGGTCATCAAAACCTCCCAAGCAGGCTCATCTTCTGGTACTTTGTCACCAATCATGAGTGGTATCATTCTCAACAAACACCAGTTTTCGTGTGCATTACCTCCTACACTTTTTCGCGCTGTGAAATTTGGGGCAATGGGTTGTGGACAGTTTGTTTTGTCACTCCATTTGTAAGGAAAGCAACGGATGGAACGGTTGAGCTGCTCAAGAGATATGTATTTCTTCCTGATTAACACATCAAGACAGAGTGAAATTTCCACAGGTACAATCCCTTCAAGCAAATCATGCAAAGCATCTGGGGGATAACCTGATGTAGCATGAAAGTGACTGAGTCTGTCTGAGATTGGACACTGTCTTTTAACTCCACAGTGGTGAGCTTCTGCAGGATCAGACAGTGCTGCTTTGACATGGATGGCATAGTTGGACTTAGTCCGTAGAGGAAACAGTCCTTCTCCTACTTCATGCTCCTGGATCTGTGACCTTTCGCCAATGCAAAAGCGACAGAAATGTGAAGCTGAAAAGCTTTCAACAAACCCACCTATTGAGTGAGCGCCAAGATTGTCAGCGACTACAGCAAGTACAGTGCCCTTGACCACTTTGCCCAGACTTGAAACAAAAATACCATTATCTTCAAAGGACTTCAAATCTTTGAGCAGTGGGTCCAAAACTTTTGCATAGCCAAACTGGTTGACATCATTTGCCTTGCATAAAATGGTTAAGTAAATGGAAGTCAGTGTAGATCTCAATGTGGCAGGTTTGTCTGCAAACACCCAACGCACAGCTGTGACTTTATGCTTCTTGCGGGATGTTCCCAGAGGGTTGCATATCTCAAAGTCATCTATATAAAGGATGAGTGGGAGTTTAAGTTCGTCTTCACATAAAAAGCTGTTTTCTCTTAGTAAAGATCCATCATTAAATGATTTGATGGCCTTTTGTTTTGTGATATTGTGTTTTGAATGTCTCTGTTGTCCACAAGTTGAGATAATAATGGGAGGATTGGTATATACTGAAATGTTTTATTATCTGTACTATCAAGTATGTACTCAACAGGTTCAGTCAATGAGAGATGCTCCTTTCTAAATTGCTCTCTCCTGAACTGACTGCTTAAAGGCCCTTCCACTCTTAAAGCAGCACAGACAGGGCTTAGCCGGCAAAGGTCTTTGACCAGTTCTGAAATCACTGAGTCTTCCAATGTACAGCCATGTTTTCTCAAAGTGCTCAGAATTATTTCTTTAATGACGGGACCAGATGCAGATGCTGTAAGGAAATGAAGTTCCTCTACTAGTTCGTCAATGCATGAATTGGAGACATTGGAAGTGCTCTCCATTTTCAGGAGGAGTAGCCCCACTTTCTTAGTAATAATTTTGTTTAAGTCCTCATCCTCCTCAAGGACTGAGCCACATTCATTGTCATCGTCAACAATGTCACATTCTTCGTCCGGGTTCTTTTGGTATTGATGAAGAACATTAGTCTTGAAATCTTCCAAGGAATGTGGGTTGTGTTTTCTACTCTTGTGGCTGTGGAATGTTGTGTATTTGTTAACCTTATAATCACAATCCTCAAAAACACATGGCACAGTTTCAAACTTTTTTAGATGGCCACCAAGATGTTCAAAAAACTGCCTCTCACTGTCAAAAGAGCATGAATTACAGACAATGCACGTGAATGAAAGGATGTTGCCTGGCTGGGATGACTGTGAATGATGCCTTGACAAATGTGTCCTTAATGCACCCCATGTCTTGACAGTGCAAGGGCAATCTGCATGAAGGCAGGGTATGGAGTGGACTCGACCAAAATGCCCATGTATTAGCCTGACGTGTTTCAGCAGGTCTAATCTTTTTGTGGTTGTGAAGTTGCACAACTTGCATTTCCAGTTCATTTTCCCATAACTGAGGACTTTGGTTAAGATTAACCACATTTTTAAGGTCAATGTGATTTATTTCATTTAGAAACTTGCATACCTATAAAGGATACACCGGGAGTGGGGATGTGGGTGGGTGCGTCAGCCCTAGAACTGGTAACAGAGTCGTCTATCAGTGAGTCTCTGCTTGTAAAGGACACACGTGAGGACCTGAAAAAGAGGGCAAATAGTGAGTGTCCACATACACAGATTCTTCATGCAACAAAAATAAGAAAATACATTACACAAAGGAAATTTTCAGATATGTACCTGGTTACAAGTTATTTATCTAACCTCAAAATTTCTCTGAGTCTCTTTAATGAAGGTAGAAATTAAACATAAGGTGAATATTGTTCTTCACTTTTTCTTTGCTCTTTGCTCCTCTCCTTCATCGTTCTTTCTCCCTTTGCTATTCCTCAGTCATGTCTGTCCCGTCTGTAACAACTGAAAATAAAATAAAATAAATAATAACAAAAAAGGTCGATCAAATGGACCAATACGGCAAGGCCGCGATGATCCATTTGGGAAAGTAAATCCATTGGGTCTCCTTGTTGGTCTTCAGACAAGAATTCTGACGGCTAAAGAACCAAATGGGACAGGCAAAAAAAAAGTGAAGTTGACTAAAAGATCTCAGAAAGCAACATCGTGGACATCTAAAGAAACAGCTAAGAAACACTGAACTCTATCAGTCTGGAAAGGGTTACAAAGGCATTTCAAGCGCTTTGGGAATCGAACCACGATGAGGGCCTTAATCCAGAAAATGTGAAAAACCTGAAGGCCTCACTTGTCTCATTTAATGTGCCCTGAAGCTCAAGTGCACCAGGACAATAATGCAAAACACAGCAGCAAGATCATCTCTGAATGGCTCAAAAAACAACATGGAGGTTTTGACCTGGTCAAAGTGCAGACTGCAATCAGATTGAGATGGTTTAGCATGACCTTAAAAACTCAGCCTATGCTGGAAAACCCTCCAAAGTGGCCGAATGAAAACAATTCTGCAAAGAAGAGAGGACCAAATTTCCTCCACAGCGCTGTAACACACTCATCACCAGTTATTGCAAATGCTTGATTGCAGTTCTTGCTAGATGACAAAACCACTTATTAGGTTTAGAAGGAAATTACTTTTTCTACATGAGGTAAAGTTGGAGAGCTGTTTCCCCAAACTAAATGAAATCATCATTTAAAAAACTACAATCTGTATTTACTCTGAACATCTGTGTTAACATTTGAAATTGGAAACATGTAAGTGTAACAAACATGTTAAAACATAAGAAATCAGGAAGGGGCATGTATAGGAATTTCTTTTACTTATGTATTAATCACATTATTTTATTGTATGATACCTTGGTGCCACTGGATTTGAACATGTCTCACACTCATACAGTAAGACAAATGGTGGGGGTGTAGTAAGGAAGTTGGGGGAAGCAGACAACTCCACAGGAAGAGTCTTTTGTGTCTTCGAGGACTCTGGGAGGTAGCAAGGGAGTGTGAACCTTAAGGTGTGAAACAGCTGTGTACTGCCTTTTGTTCCTGGAGAAGGTATTTAACTGAGAGCCATGCTAGGCTCAGGGAGACTCTGCTGACCGTCTGTCCCGCGGTCATGCAGGGACTTCATCAAGCTTGGTTGTCTGTTCTTTGTGTGTTTGATTAAAGAATGTTAGCTACCGCTCACCGCTCGTCTGCAGGCTTTATTTGAATGAAAAACGTCCACAACAGGCAAAAAAAAGCTTTTTGCTAAAAAAAAGATTTAGAGCTGAAGTTTTTTGCACTGCATTTTAAAATGAAAACATATTGCATTTATTTACAATTAAAGACACAGAGCAGGAGGTGTGTTACTGTTTTACATCCACAGACACACAAGAAAAGAAGCAGGCAACATGAGGTCAAGTTATGGCAATTTTATTTGTGTATTTCAGTACATGTATTTAGATTAGAGTTTTTAAAAAACAAACAAACGTCCCAAGAAGAAGGATGGGGTGAAAGAAAGGTGGAGAGAGGAGGAAGAAACTATTGATGTCCTCAAACTCGATGCTGCTGGGTCAGTTCTTTCTCAGCAGTCTGCTCCAGAATCCCCTCCTGTCCTCGGCTTGCTTTTCTTTTGCCTTCAGTTCTTTCAAGGTTTTGTTGAGCTGCTCCTCGGCATCTTTAAATTTTTCTTTCAGCTGCTGTTTGGCCAGTTTCCCTTTGTGTTTGAGGAGCTCTTTAGCTTCCTTTTTGTGCTTTCGTATTTCTTTAAGTGCGTCTTTGCAGCCTTTCTTGGTCACCGCAGAGCCGCTCATTTCTTTCTTGAATGCCTTCACCTCAATTTTCTCTTCTGCAAGTTCCTCTTGCACTTTCATCAGTTCCTTCTTCATGTTTTGAGTGTAACTCTTTGTATCTTCCATTTCTTTCTTTGCTTCCTGTATTTTAATTTTCTCTTCCTCCAACACATTTTGAGCTTCCAACAATTCTTTCTTCATATTTTCAATCTCATTTTCTGCCTCGTGTTTACGTTTTTTCTCCTCTTGAAGTTGTTGCTTCACGTGCAGTAATTCCTTCCTTAGTGTTTCAGCTTCAGCCATTACATTTGCAGCTTCTTGTGTTGCCAACTGCATTTTCCTTTTGCCCTCTTCAAAAGCTTCCTGCACCTCCTGTAATTCCTGAATCACATTTCCTGCCTCCTTCTTTGCAGTTTGATATTTATTTTTGGCTTCTTGTGCTGTGCTTTTCTCTTCCTCCAATGCTTTTTGAGCTTCCAACAGTTCTTGCTTCATGTTTTCATTCTCATTTTCTGCGTGCTGTTTTCCCATTTTCTCTCCTTTAAGTTTGAGACCCACATGCAGTAATTCCTACAATACTACTTCAGTTTCAAACTTTGAATTTTTAGCTTCTCCTCTTGATTTTTCTGCCTCTTCTTTTAATTTGACATTTTCAGCCTGTATCATTTGAAATTCTTCTTGCAGGTTAATCAGCTGTACTGTATTGTGAGGTGAAGCACTCGCCGACCCTCTTCTCGTTCTCCCTCGATTCATTTTGGCCTTTTAAACAAAGGAACCAACGTTTTGTAGAGGAGTGAAGTGAAGTTTTTGATGTTTTCTTCGTCAACTGCCGTTTGTCCTGCACAGAGATGCTGCTGTAGATGTGTCTCTAGCTGTGTCTGGATACAATGAAACATGCTGTAACTAAGTGCTTGTGTTGCACAGTTCTACTAAACATTTCATTTCATGCATGCTCCGCCCACATGGTCAGGAATGTCAGGTGCTGCATCGCCAAATGCTGCTCCCGTTGCCTAGCAATAACAGCTGTTTACTTTTTGGGGTCTGGTTCATTATTTAATAAAGAAAACATGTCCAAGTATTGGGTGCTGAGGCTCAGCGCATATTCTAGCCTGCTGCCTGGGTGGGCAGCTAGAAATCACTGGTGGGCAACATGAGTGAGGGGAAAACTGGAGCAGCTAAGCAGGGAGCTGCAGGTTGCTGGTTTGAGTCTCTGTTCAGATGCTGGTGTCTCCTCTCTCTGAGATGTCTGCAAACAGTCCCAGATAAAACAATAAGGATAATAAACAAGCACGTGACTAAAATAACAATTATGACTCTGATGTGTTTCACGTGTAGCAGGATGGCCTCTATACAGCAGTCGCTGCAAGCATCCACATCGGCACACTTACTATTCTTTAAGCAGGCGTGCTGGGCTCCTCCTAAGGAAAGTTTGAAACTTCATTTCCTTCATGCTGGTGAACTTTTTACCAAATATTTTCATCAAAGCTTCTCCATCACTGACAGGGATTGTTTGGATCTTCACACTCATCTCCACCAACCCTAAAAAATGAGTCTCACTTTGTATAATGCCAGGAGTGTCTCCATATTTCACAAAAGTCTATGCAAACATGTAACAGTATCCCATATTCATATAAATATTATTGATATTATAACAAAAGCTGTCACCAACACAATTGTCCCAAGTGCTTTTTTTAACCCTCTGATGCATGAATTATGAAAGCCTTGGTCAAGATTTTTTTCTTAAGTGCTTTTATTCTTCTCAGGACATGAAAAAAAATGTTCAACTCTTCTTTTTTCAAAAATACTTTATTTTTTTTATAAAGTTATAAACTTGTCCACTCCAGTGGACTACATGCGCCCGAGCACTTAGCATGTGAATTTACTGTAAAAATGAATTACCTTGTCTTCTATTGTAAATATACAAACACTTGTTTGCTTGTATCCTTTGAAAAACATCTCAGCAATGTTTTGGAACTTTCAACTCATATAGCCCCAATGTTTAGACGTAAATAACAAAACCAATCAACAGTCCTAGCTGTGAATCCTACACCTGAATATGGCAAACTATCTCCAACAAGAGAAACATTTTTGAGTCTACACAGTTCTATAACGATGCAGGACAGTATTACCAAGCCCTTATTAGCATGCTGGAAGAAAACACAAACTGACATCTTAGTCTCTGCATCTCCGAACACTTCTATGTTCATCACACCTAGGCTGTGCGAAAGTTTGCAAAGCATCCAGGGCACAATGGCACACAGCATTGCATGGAGATGTATTTGGTCTTCCGTGTGCACGCAACATCATGGCATCTGTTTGCATTTTTCACCTTGGTCAGTTGGGGCCAGTGATATCCTGTGGCAAACCTGACCTCACTGGCTACTTTGGTGACTGCTCTCCGCTTCACGGGTCCCACTGGGTCTTCCTCTTTTGCATTGCTGGAGGGTGCCACTATTTATCAGTGCACGAGCCACAGATGCTTTGAAGAGGAGGAGTCTCATATTTTCCAAACCAGACATCTGGTAGAAGTGCCAGGCATTTACAATGGTCACATCCAAAAAATGAAAAAACACTAGGATATACCACCTCTTGTTTCGACGTCTGTGGGGGTACATTGCCAGACATTGGTCAACAAGATCAACCCCACCCATGTGTTGATTAAAAAGGGCCACAGAGAAGGGTTTTTGGATCATCGTCATCTTTTTTTCCTTCTTGACCCATCTGTCGGCAACATCTTCAGGGGATTGGCCAGCACAGGACGAGACCATGTGGATGACAGAACTGTCGAACCATATAGCCTGTCATATAGCCTAAGGTTCCTGCTCTCACCCATACCTTCACTCCCCAGGGTTTGGGCTTTTTTGGTATGTATTGCTTGATGGACAGTAGGCCTTTGAAAGGAATTATCTGCTCATCAACTGACTGAAATTCCTCAGGGTCTGCTGCTGCCTTGAATGTCTCCTGAAGAGCACATAGGATTGGTCTTATTTTGAAGAGCCTGTCTGTGTTTGCTGGCTGGTAAGTCAAGTTATCCACAAAGTGCAGGTATCTCAGGATTTGCTCATATCTGCTTACAGACATGGCATTTGCAATTATTCCAAGACAAAGACCGTCCTCACTAGACCGGTACATTCGTGCCCTAGGATACCGAATACCCTTCCTTCCGCTTAGCGTACAGCCTCAGGGTGCTGGACTTGGGGTGAAACCCTCCATGCATGGTAAGGAGCTTTCTTGTCTTGATGTCAGTGGCTTCTATCTCCTCCTTTGGCCAACTTATTATGCCAGCTGGGTACCTGATCACGGGCAGGGCGTAGGTGTTGATAGCCCGGATCTTGTTCTTACTGTTCAGCTGACTCCTCAGGACTTGCCTGACCCTCTGCAGGTACTTGGTGGTTGCAGCTTTCCTAGCGGCCTCTTCATGGTTCCCATTCGCCTGTGGGATCCCCAGGTACTTGTAACTGTCCTCTATGTCTGCAATGTTGCCTTCTGGTAGCTCGATCCCCTCAGTTCTGACTACCTTCCCTCTCTTTGTTATCATCATCCTACACTTCTCCAGCCCGAATGACATCCCGATGTCATTGCTGTATATCCTGGTGGTGTGGATCAGTGAATCGATGTCTCGTTCACTCTTGGCATACAGCTTGATGTCATCCATGTACAGGAGGTGGCTGACAACTGCTCCACTCCGTAGTCTTGTCAATTATCTCACTGAGGGGGTTCAGGCCTATGCAGAACAGCAGTGGGGACAGAGCATCTCCTTGGTAGATCCCGCACTTGATGGTGACTTGTGCTATGGGCTTGGAGTTGGCCTCTAGTGTTGTACACCACATACCCATTGAGTTCCTGATGAAGGCTCTCAGGGTCCTGTTGATCTTATATAGTTCTAGGTATTCCAGGATCCAGCTGTGGGGCATTGAGTCATAGGCCTTCTTGTAATCAATCCAGGCAGTGCACAGGTTGGCCAGTCTGGTCCTGCAGTCTCGGTTGACTGCTTGGTCTGCCAGTAGCTGGTGTTTTGCGCCTCTGGTATTCTTGCCCATCCCTTTCTGTGCCTCGCTCATGTATTGACCCATGTGCCTGTTCATCTTAGCCACTATGATGCCTGACAGGAGCTTCCATGTAGTACTGAGGCAGGTTATTGGTCAGTAGTTGGAGGTCGGTCGCTGTGGTCTGCCCTCAGATCCACTAGCCACTGAGCATTGCCGTTATGGGTTTTATATATATATATATATATATATATTTATATATATATATATATGTGACGGTTTAGACACGTGATGCATTGTCTCCCAAACGTGCATGGACTTTAAGGAAACTGATTGTTACAGCTTTTATAATACATTCGTTGACTGCTCTTGACCTTGCAAACTACACCAATTTATTAACATTAATACATTGTTTTTTGTATTTCATTTTGATCAATTAATTTTAATTTTAGCAGGTGGTATCACACTCAAACAGATTGAACACGGACTGAACAGTGGTAAATCCATGATTTAAACCTCCCTATATCACAAAATGCTTTTTTTCATTGTAAATAGCTGTGTTATACTTGGTGAGAGTCTAGAACTTAAAGAAATATACATTTTTTTTATTATTAGTAATTGTTTGTATGTACTGTTAACATATACTGTTTTATCAAACAGCCTGAGCTTGTTAATATTAAAACAATTTCACCGTAGTTTTCACAATAATTCTAACAATGTTTTGACATTTTGTTAAAATTAAAAGTATGGTATGTTTTAGGTAATTAATATACAGTTGTAAATCGTAAATTCAAATGAAAAAAGCAAGAAAGACTGTCATTCATACAGAGTTATTATGTAAATTGTAGGGTGATTAATTGTAAATAATGTTACAGATTTTTCCTGTTGTTTTCAAAGACAATGTGCCATATTACAGTACATTAATATATTTTCAACATATTAGCAGTGTAAAAATAAAAGCAAATCACCGTTTTTCAATTTACAGAAATGTAATGTACATATTACAATCACTTACTCTTTTTGATTTAATGGTAATTTACCGTTGCCATTTTACAGTTATTAACTGTCATTTTTATGCACATTTCTTATAGTGCAGGTTTTATCTCTCTCCAACCAAAACTCACTGAACCAGCAGCAAAAGAAGATCCAAACTACGCTTCACATTTGATAAACATCGTCATGAACTCCCTCTGACTTTCGCTGTTTTACTTCCAGCACGATAAAAATCACACTTCATGCACAGCTCTCTCTCTCTGTACTTCAAGAACAGTTTCTCATCTCAAATCTCTGTTTTCTGCATTAATCATTCGCTTATCACCCATCAGTCTACCGTTGTTTACAGCGCTGTCGGCCGCTGTCTTTTTTTTTTTTTAACTTTACTTAAATGACCTCGGACAAGAAATCCTAATTTCTGCCGTTCAATACTGATGAAATTTAAACTTTTTAAAATTATGCAAACTTGCAGAATATTTTTAAGGTTACCTGCTACAAAAAGCCAGGCCTGGAAAATCTCCTTCATGTTTTTCTGTTTTATCCTCAGTTACTTTCACACAAAGGCATGCGCTGTGATGCTCACACCTCTGATGAAGTCTCACAGTGTCAGTACTGATAAATCATCAGAATTATAATATTTCTGACTGTCTGGGGCTAAATCAAATCGAATCGGGACCTCGTGAATTGGAATCAAATGGATTATAGAAATCAGTGACGATACCCAGCCCTAGTGAGCAGCCTAGGCCCGACAGAAGTGGATGTAGCTGTGGGTAATAGTAAAGATGAAAAGAACTATTGATAACTTTTTGTTAAGGCCTGATCCGTCTGAAGTTCATAGCCAGCTCTGACACAGAGCCATCAATCTTTGAGCGCTGAAAAAGCACAGTGTATCCAGAAAACACATTATATGCTGCGATAAATGCCCAAGTGTCCCCTCTAACACTGCCTTTCAGCAGCAGGCAGCAGCAAACAGGTCGTCAGAGGCCGATGTGATGATTAAGTTTGACATTGTCTACAATATTGCCAAAGAGTGCCAACGCTCTTTAAGCACAAGCACTTTTTCAGTAACTTATCTTTCTTGTAGAAATGTGCTCCAAATAAAGAACTTTGTGTTGACAAGATTGTTAGTTAACCATTTACAAATTAATAGTGTCTGTATGGACAGCAATTCCCCCCCAAAAAGTGCACATGTAAAACTGTGGTTTTAAGCAATGTGGTTGAAAAATTTGGGTGCGCCTAACTGGTGCTGGTGCGTGTCAGAAAAAAAGAAAGACGCACCAGTGCAACCACAGCAAAAAGTTAGTCTAGAGCCCTGGTGTGGCAGATAAGTTAGACAGGAATTACAGGACTCTTTGCTTTCTGAGAACTGCAGTTTGCTCCACCTTCTGAAATGATGAAATAAGCCGTCTCTCAGGTGATTTAAGACTGCAAACAGTTGTCTGTGGGCACTGAGGACTGGCACACATCTGCTAAATGAATTTAGAATATAACACTCATGGGGAGTGTAATAGTCTAGCTTAGTTATAGCACAGAGGCTAACAGCAGCCTGGCTAACAATAGAACCCAAGCAGATTTCCACACATAGTCAGACCCTCTCTGCACGCTCACTTTGAGACAGCAAAATGTACCTGAAGTATTCTAGGAAACAAAAGCACAGCACAGGGTTGAGGCAGCTTTGTTAAGAATAAACTTATAAAAGTTTAATAACTAGATTAACTCATCACTCCTACAGAAATAAATACATTCTGGTCTATATTTACACACATGTATTGCTTAATCTGTGTGGCGGACCACCAGGGGACTCCACTCACACCCAGCGAGAAGGGAAATGGGAAGAATGATGTTTCTGGGTTCTAAGGGATGTTTTGCCTCCTTGTGAAATCAGTTTAGTAAGCTGAGAATAAAGTTGGAGAGAAATGTGACGAGCTCGTGTCGTCCTTACATACCTCCACACCTGGATATTAGGGATGCAAAAAAGAGTAGTTCTGAGTATCTCTAAAGATTTGTTAGCTTAACAACCTTCAATGTTTGTTCCTGCTTGCTTTGATTTGACCTTCCGCTGTTGTGTGGAGAGTGCACAATAGTTAGCAATAAAAGAGTCATTGTTTGGAAGTACTTGCTTCTCATTGGGTGAACACAGAGATATAGCTGATCTTAATTTCTTTCATTCAAATACAAGCAATGAGAAAGAATGTTAAACAATCGTTTTTATATCCAAACACGTGCCTTAGTTGACTTTTTTGAGTGCAGGCTGGTCAGCCTTTAATCATCCCATTCTTCATCCATTATTTGTCTCGACTCAGCCAGTGTGGTTGTGTTGGTCGCTCTGGCACAAACAGCACGCACAAACTGGTCCCACAAGTGTCGATGCAGCGATCAGCATAGTCTCTACATCTGTACTCCTTGACCCTGTGATCCAACTGCTGTAGGCAGAATCTGGGCTCAGTGCTGAACATAACATCCCAGCTTCCAGTGACATGTTGCTGACACCAGTGCAAACAGGCCTGACTAGGAAGGGCAGTCATGGCAGGCCTCCTGGCAGCACTGTGAGGCCAAAGATTGGCTCCGTGTAGTCTGTTCTGGATTGTCTGACTGTGGGCCATATTGTCCTGCAATCCTTGACTGCAAATCTGTAGAAGACTGCCTACAGGTCCCAAGTACTGACACAGGGAGGAAATTATCTTCTTGGGACGCAAACGTCACGGCCTGTCCCTGACATCTCCCATTGGAACTTGACCTTCAATTTGTAGATGGCACTAGGGCTCACTCCAAATAATGCAGCAACTTATTTGTTGGAAGAAAATATTGAAGTTGCCCTGTGGCATTCGCCCTATCCACATCAGTCAAACGTGGCATCCACCAGCAGACACCACCTGACCACTGTAGCAGGGTCCATGCTCATAGATCCTGACAGTCAGGCACCTGATTGTCAGCCCATGAGGTACTAGAAGCTCAAAACATGAGCCAAAAAATTAGCTGTTTTGTACTGGCAGAGAAGAGCTGGCAATTTTTTATGGGACCAACCCACAAATGTGTCCCTGTTAAAAAAATAAACAGGCTTTCCAACAGTGTAAGATTTAATGCCAAGAAGCATCGTTACAGCAAAGACATAATTGGCCAAACACACATTTCCTTATTTTTACATGTCAAAATGATGCCAGGAAGAGGACGTTCAGTACTAAAGGTCACGGAGTAAAAGTAAACATCACAATTAGGTATTTACATAATCTGCCATTAATCAAATAACAGCATGAAAGGTAATAATTTCAGACTCTACATGGCCACACAAAAGCCCGAGCTGTTCCACAGCACCAAGGCTGTGGAACAGTCTACCTCTACAACTACGTTTGGTTGACTCTGTGGAATCCTTTAAAAAACAGTTAAAAACTTTACTGTTTAAACAAGCTTTCTGTTGACCAATGCTTTTTACATTTTTATATTTTTAATTTACATTTAAACTCTATATTGTGTATATTGTGCATTTTGCTATTTATCGTACTGTTTATTTTAATCTCTGTGTGCAGCGCTTTGTGACTACCTGTCTATGAAAAGCGCTTAATAAATAAACTTACTTACTTACTTACTTACAGTGGTGGAAAACATTTCTTTTGAACATTTATACACGTAACCAGGTGCCTCAGCTTACTGGCTAACAAGGATTGTTTATGTTCTGTATATCATGTCCCAGTCTCGGTAATGGAACTAATAGACTAACTGCAGCTTTCTTGTAAGAGGTATTTATGTACAATTAGCTCACCTTAAATTGTAGGTGAAATAAATAAAGGTGAATATTAACGCACATTCACGCCACTGCCCCAAAGTGCCGCCTTCCTCTTTTCCGTTTACAGATTTAATCCTTAAAACCATTTTAAGGCTCGCGCAGCCGTGTTTGACACCTAACCGCGTGCGGGATGCAGGTGGGACTGTTCTTGGAAATGGCAGGAGTTGGCAAATATGTTTGAAGTTAGCGTAAATACAACCGGAAATGATGAATGCTGTAGCTGTATTTAGGCTTAAAATGAATTGTTGACTTAATGATAAACTACAGCAGGAAATACAATGAAATCTGAATTTTTTTTTAGACATATTACTATGGACTTTCTTATTTTGAAAAAGGACACCGGAAGTTGTTTTAAATGCGTATTCGTTTATTATACGGGTCAACAACTGCTGCTTTACCAGAAAGCAGAAGGTGATAAAGTAACGTAATTTGGCGATGTGACATGTATGTCAGCCAACCTGCGTACGGTTGAAAAGTTTTCAGTGTGTGTTGTCCGGTGTTGTAAATGGTGCTGCGGTAAGGAGTGCTGCAGTCTTGTAAAAGGTGAGTTATAGTCGGAGCGGTTAACTACTTGTAGCGCATGAGAGCGAAGTTTTGGTGGAGCGGCAAGCTTCCCTACTTTGCTAGCTAGTAGCTTACCTTTTCTAGCTAGCTAAAGTAATAGAGCGTTGGCCACACCGAAATAACGAAGCCAACGTAAACTCAACACCTTTTCATTCACTATAGTCACATCTGTTCAGCAACACTCGCGCCATATTTACAGTTTCAGGCTTTCAGCGAGCCGCTTTAAATGTACACTTAAGTTAGCAAGCTAAGCTATCTGTTAAACTTCCCTGTTCCGCTTGCTAGTCAAGTGCCAAGGATGTAAACATATGGCTCTGTCGACACCACCTCTGTTCTCCGCTCAGTTTGACTCTTGTTTTTATCTTTTAAACACACGCTTTGGTTCATTAGCGTGTCGTCCACGTCACATTGGTTGGTAATACAAGGCAATGCCTCACTGATAAATTAGTCATATGTTTCTTAGAAAGTTCCAGTCAGACTGATTTGGGGGTGTGAGCTGATATTGTTTACATCAAAGAGGTTTTTGTTTTTTAATGTTGTCATTTTCTTTGAGGAAAATTGGAATCGTAGTTTTTATTTATTTTTCGGGAATGCATGCCCCAGAGTTGTTAACAGCTCATCTGCAAAGCTCATAAAAAACTGTCTGATTAGCAGTTTCATGGTCAGATAAGGCCTGTTCCTTTGTTGTGCCAAAAACTGATTTCCAACGTTTTTTTTCCATGTGTGATGTCTTTACTTATGTTGGTAAGTAGACTTAAGTGAACAGGATTTACAAAGCAGTTATATATCAAATTGAAAAATTACCTGTTCTTCAAATGTTTTTATGTGTTATTTCACCCATATTATACATTTGGCCACCTAAAATATCTTTATGGAAGTATTGTTATATTTGTTGCAATTTCTGACAGACCAATCTTGAAAAAAGTCATTTTTAATGTCAATGAGACTTTTATTTTTTTTAACTGAGTAAATAAAGGATATATAAAAGCCAGTATGCCAAAAACTGATTGTGCCTACTTCATATCATTCATGAGGGATACATTTGACACATATTTCATATGTTGTAGGCCAACAAAATATTTTTAGCAGTTTAAATATGGGCAGTCACTTACCAGGAATCAGTTTTTGGCAGTAGATCACTTTTTGACACAACACCTTCATTTGGTCGCTATATAAGGTAACCCATATCTGGAGTTGAATGCACTTTTGAACTTGCTTTTAGTATCTTTACATTGGATCTTTCAATATGAAGTCCAAACAGTTGTCAGTGCAAGTGAAGGAGCCCATCATTAGGGAGGATGAAGAACAGATAAACCTAATCAAAGGCAGATAAAACTTTAAGAGTGGCCAAATCAGCGATCTGGTAAATTCTTAAAAAGAATAAATGCATTTGGCACCTCAGCGAATGGCCTGGAAGGCCTGTGTGGAAAATCATCATGTATTTTTTATTTTTACATAAAAAAAAAAAATCATCATTTCTGTCACACTTAAAGGTCCCTTTTTACTCCTGAGATGGGAAGATCTAAGATTAATTTTGGTTTAAACATTATTTTCTGTCAGAGGTTGAACATGAACATACATAAATCCACTGTAATGTTGTACTACTGTATTTTAAATAAATAACAGCGGTGTGTATATATAATAAACAAAATTATTTATTGTGATTAGGTAAAAGTTTCATGTGTTTCAGAAGAACACCAATGAACCGGAAAACAGAGTATTTTGGTCTTTTCCAATAAAATAAAGTAGCTATTAAAACAAAAAACCTGATAGTGTATTGTTTTTAGTGTAAAAACAGCTAGTTTGAAGTTGCTGGGAACAATTCCACAAATAGATAAAGGAGGAAAAAGAACATATTTTGTCTCCTCAGTAGAAAATCAATAACTCTTTAAACATAAACAAAACAGACACTCCAGTTATTCTCCAAGGGGAACAGAGAGAACATAAAGTGTGGTTAATGACGTGGGCAGTGAGACTCTCATATGGATCCAATGTTGTAGTGAAAACAGCTGTTCAGCAGCGTCTCTAGCCTCCATGTGTGTGGGAAAAGCCCAGTGAGAGAAATGTTAATGATCACAGAGCTACGCAGGTCAGTTACTTTAATGAGCTGCATAAAGCCGATGTTTGCGATTCTTGTCTTATAACGGCGTTACCTGGCTTTGGGGAAACAAACTTCAGTCACTCACAGTCCTAACATACCACTGTGTAGCAGCCCAAACATTAGCAACTTTAGCTGCCGGTTGCTCCTCCTCCACTCTCACAGGGCTCCAATTCTACTTCAAACACATGAATGATTTGTGCAGCACTATTGTCGTTGGGCTTTCATGTTGTCTGTCAAAACAGGGATGGGATGGGCTCTATTGACTATATATATTGACCATGTTTTCTGAATAATTATTTGGTTTTATCACACAGGTCTAGACACTGGCATGAATGTGAATATAGAGCATTTACAACAAGGTGCAACCCACTGGTTACACTCAAGAACAGGAAGGGTGGATGCTACTAGATTAGTTGTATAATGCAAATGGATAAGCATAGCAAAGCATACCACAACAGCAACGTAAGAGTGTCTAAGAAATGTGATATTCTCCCATGGCCAAGTCAGCCACCTGATCTCAACCCAGTAGAGCATACTTTTCAGTTACTGTGGTCCAAAGTGAGGGCAGAGAGACCTACAGACAAGCACAGACTGAAAGTGGCTGCAGTAAAGGCCTGACAGAGCATCTCAGAGACTAAGCACTTGGGGTGGCTGTAGCTCAGGTGGCAGAGCAGGTCAGCCACTAATCAGAAGGTCGGTGGTTCGATCCCAGGCTGCCTCCTCCTGACTGCATGCCAAATATCCTTGGGCAAGATACTAACCCCATGTTTGCCTACTGGTGGTGGTCACAGGGCCCGGTGGCGCCTGTGTCCGACAGCCTCGCCTCTGTCAGTGCGCCCCAGGGCAGCTGTGGCTACAATGTAGCTGCCATCACCAGTGTGTGATGGGTGGATGACTGAATGTATTGTAAAGCGCTTTGGGGTCCTTAGGGACTGAGTAAAGCGCTATACAAATGCAGGCCATTTACCATTTGATGTCCATGGGTCTTAGGGTAGTCACTGACTTATTAGTATTAGCGTGCTTGTTTGTCAAAGCGTTTTACTTTTTATCCTCTTCCTTGGAACTCTTATACTTCTGTCAAACCCCCTTGAGTCGCGTCATAATTGTTTGATTTAAAGTCCACTGCTACAGTGTACAGAGGCAAAATAACATGGAATGTATTATTGTCCAACTTAACTCATATTATTTGTAGGATATATGTTTTGCATTTCATTGTGTGAAAATCAGTAACGTATCTGTCATATGGCATCAGCTGATGTTGTTCACCCGGTCCTCTTCTGTCATTATTGTGTGAATGCCGTGATCACCAGTTTTGCTTGCCGGGCTGAGCCATGTTTTAGCTCAGTGAGATGAGCAGCTGTTCTCAGAGCGGGAGGCCGGGGTTCAAATCCCGCTTATGGCAACATTTTTTTCAGTTAATAGTTCAACCTTTTCAAATCTTTTCAACGAGAATGTCAGCTTCTTCACCACTTTTCAGCATAATTTTCAGTGTTTTCACCTCTTTTCGGCACAAATTCCAGATTATTCAGCTAATTTCAGCACAAACGTCAGCTTCTTTACCTCTTTTCAGTTTCTTCAGCTCTTTTCAGAAGAAGTTTGATTTCCTTGAGCTCTTTTAAGCCAAAAGTTTAGATGTTCAACTCTTTTCAGCACAAATTTCAGTCACTTCTTCTCTTTTCAGCAGTTTCCAGCTTCTTCACCTCTATTCAGCATAAAGTTCAACAACTTCACCTCTTTTCAGCAGAAATCTCAGCCTCTTCTGCTCTTTTCAGTATAATTTCCAGGTTCTTCATCTCTTTTTTGCTGAACATTCCGCTTCTTCACCTCTTTTAAGCACCGTTTAGCTTCTTCCGCACAGTGCACATTTTTTCTCTCATCATATCTTTGTTTGAGACTAGAACTGGTTTGGCTCAATGGGTTGAGCAGCCGCCGTGAGATTTGGTGGCAAAGGTTCGAATCCTACATGTGACATTTGCTGCACATCTTCCCTGCTTGCATGTACTCTGCTTTATTGACGCTGCTTGGCGTACCCTTTCAAAGACAGCCATTTTCAGCAAAGACTTCAGCTTCTACACAGTGTTTTTTCAGCAGGTTCTCCTTCTTCTGCTGTTTTCAGATTCCACTGCACGGCATTCACACTGCATTTTTGCAGGAAATGCGGCTTTTTCTAGTTCTTTGTTCTTCTACCTTATTCTAGTTGCTCCAACCTTTGCGGGTTAACTCCTCCCTCAGTTTTCAGCCGATTTTCACCATTCAAACTTTAAACTGTTCTGCTCCTTCTGCTAATGCCTGCTATATCTTTTGGTGCTCATAACTTTTATACTTTTTGAGATATTAAGCTTTTTATGCCATTTTTTTTTTTTGGCCCATTTTGCTGAATGGGACCACATTATCAGTTAATACTTCAACTGTTTAAACTCTTTTCCACACATTTTTCAGCTTTTTTTTTACCTCTTTTTAGCAAAGTTTTCAGTTTTTCACTACTTTTCAGCACAAGTTCCAGCTTCTTCAACTGTTCTCAGCACAAACTTCAGGTTCTTTACCTCTTTTCAGCAGAAATTCTGCTAATTCACTTCTTTTCAGCAAAAAAATTCTGCTGGTTCACCTCTTTTCAGAACAAGTTTTAGCTTTTTTCACCTCTTTTCAGCACAATTTAGCTTCTTCTGCACAGTGCACATTTTTTTCTCTCATCATGTCTTTGGTTGAGACCAGAACTGGTTTGGCGCAGTGGGATGCGCAGCTGCTGTGAGATCTGGTAGCAAGGGTTCGAGTCCTACATGTGACAGCTGCTGCACATCTTCCCTGCTTGCATGTAATCTGCTTTCTTGACACTCTTCAGTGTACCCTTTCACATACAGCCATCTTCAGCAAGCACTTCTGCTTCTACACCTCTTTTCAGCAGATAATTCTGCTTTTCAGCTTTTTTCAGCAGATTCCACTACACGGCATTCACACTGCATTTTTGCAGGAAATGCACCTTTTTCTAGTTGCTAATTGCTGTTCTTTTCACTCTGTCTAATCTGCTGACCTGGCCTTTTTTCCTCCTGTTTTCCTGGGTTCACAGGATAACCATGGCAATGTGGATCCAGGCCCAGCAGCTGCAGGGTGATGCCTTGCACCAGATGCAGGCCTTGTACGGCCAGCACTTCCCCATTGAGGTGCGGCACTACCTGGCCCAGTGGATTGAAAGCCAACTCTGGTATGCAGAATTACACCAGTCTCTTTCCAGTCCTGCCCAACTTTATTTAGATGGCACATTTAAAACGGCAATATTAACCAACGTCATGTACATAAAATAGGGTCACACACACGATACTCAATAAATAAATAAATAAAAACTAACTGTAATCAGTGTGTTTCTGTGTGTGTTTATATAACAAACCAGACCTGGATCAGTGAGCGGTGTTGGTGAAGGCTGTGCATTCTATTAACAGTTTAAAAACAATGGTACTGTTCACAGGGACTCCGTGGAGTTGGATAACCCAGCAGAGGAAACCAAAGCCAAGCGTCTGTTGGATAATTTGGTGGCCGAGCTCCAAAAGAAAGCCCAGGTCCAGGGAGGAGAGGACGGCTTTCTGCTCAAGATCAAGCTAGGTCACTATGCTAGCCAGCTAAAGGTACGTGTTGGCTACAAGAAAAATGATCGTGTGTCACTACTGGAACCTTTGTCCCAACATTTCCCTCGTATATTTTGTGTAAACTTGTGCTGATGTTGTTTAGTTTTTATACAAGCACATCTCCACAGCTCTGATCTAGACCCTGGGTCATGTTTATTAAACTTCAGTCTTTTCTAATACGGCTGAGGAGAAGCCCTCAGAGTTTCTTGTCTACATGTGTGTTTGGGTTGCAGAACATTTCGCTTCTTTCCTGTCGGTTTGTCTTTTTTCATTAATGTTAATCTAATGTTCTGATGTTTAATAGATGATTGTGTTTAAGTGCACACTGTTTTCTGGCTTCTCACATCTTAAGTTACAATGTGTATATTTCTTACTACAATACAGCATCTTTATGAAATTGGTAAGAACAACAGCTGCTTTAGTTTTAGGTTCCAAAGCCTTCTTGGAGAATATGTATGAATTGTGGTCAGGAAGCTCCAGGAACAGCCCTTAAAATAATCAAAAGCATGACCTGAATAAAAGTAAAGACCTTCTTCTTCTTCACCTCCTCACAATTTTCAGTACAGCTGTGGTTTTATCTCTGTGTACAAGTCTCATCATGCCCAGTTGTCCTTGTGTCTCTGATGGCTGCTCCATGTTCTACGGTCTGTCAAAACCGTTATTCCTGAGCTTGCACTTCATTTTCGGGAAGTATTAGAAAGAATGACCTAAAAACAGCTGATGGTGGAGTTATCTGAACATATACAAATGTCCTCAACATAATCGGTACCATGGATCGCTAGTGTTAATGCTTTATACTGTGGACACTGTCCCGTTCCTATTGGTGGAAAAATGCACCACGTCACGAGGCATTTGGTTACTGAGAAAAAGGGGAAGTTGTGGGAGCGATGGCAAAAGTAAGAGTGGCGATATCAGCAGCGAGTTTTGAGATTTTAGAAATTTAAGACATTTGGCACGTTGTGTAGTCATTTTTGTGTGTCAACACAATAAGACGACTATGGAATGTCAACAAAAGCAGACTGCAGTGTAAACGCTTCCTTCAGGTAGACACAGGAGTGATACGCCCTCGTGTTTGTCAGACATGTGAGGTGCTTCTCTGTCTTTTGTTGACAGGAGCGATTCCTGATTGATCTGCAAATAGTTGTGCAAAAACCACAGAGACTGCATCTTAATGTAAACAGTTTTTAAAGGTGAAATAGTGAAAATGGTCAGTTATACCCTTGACCCCACATTGTCTGGATGGTAGTATCTGTATATACCTGTACATACTTTTCATCACTGATTAATAGAGAATAACTTTACCTCCATTTAAGAGATGCAGGCTTTTGAACTGAGCACAAATAACAAGCTAGCTGGTGTCTTTCCTGTTTAGTCCGGACGACGCTGCAGCCGTGTTTGTCAGTAAGAACATCAAATTTCATTTTGGCTGACCTCAGAACAGTTTCCCACTTTGCCTCAGTCCATTTTAAATGAACTTTGGTCCAGACAAGACAGCAGAGTGTCTGCATCATGTTCACATGCGACTACTTCTGAAATTCAATTCAATATTGAGTTTCAGCCTTGACCCTTGCACACAGAGATTTCTCCAGAGTCTTTGAATCTTTTGATATCATCACTGTAGATTATGAAGACTTTGATAGCACTATATATATATATGTGTGTGTGTGTGTGTGTGTGTGTGTGCTGCATTTGCTCGTTACGTGAGCTCATATAAAAGCTGAAGCAGAAAAAGTTGTGACACCTGTTATCCTGTTATCTCTGACTCGAGCGTCAGATTTTGTCAAACCAGTTAATTCAAAGAAGCCTTGCATGTGTTGTTCTCAGAATGAAAGATGTGTATAATAACTATTGTAATAAACTCAATTTGGGTTTATGCATATAACATTAAATTACATTAACGACCACATAAAGAGGCTTTATGCTGTTAGGTAAAGACCCAACAGGAGAAAACTAATCAGTCACACAGTCTGAGAAAGCACTCTGACCTGTCCTCCAGCAGAGCCAGGCCCAGGGAAGGGCAGCTATCTGCCACGACCATGGAGGGTTGAAGAGGTTGAACTTGCATTAGTTTGTTGAGTTTGTATGCTTGACTCTGTGTCTGGAGTTTTTTGTTTTGTTTTTGGTGGGTTTTTAATGTGTAGTTAAAAGATTTTGGGTCTTTCATGCTTTGCAAATGATATATTTAAACGATAATGTCAAAAATCAAGCCTGTATTACTTTAATATAAGCAAAGGCATGAATCAGCTACACATAAAGAACGTTGCATCCTGATGTGATTAAGTGTGTGTGTGTGTCTGTTTTGTAGAGCACCTACGATCGTTGTCCTTTGGAACTGGTCCGCTGCATTAAACACATCCTGCAGTCAGAGCAGAGGCTCGTTCAAGAAGCTACAAATGTAAGTCGAAGAAATTGCTGCGTTAATACTGCAGGAATCAGGGTTGTGGGTAGGTTAGGAACCATACATAACAGCTACAGCTTTTGTCTATCTGGCCTGTTGCAGCTTGCTAGGCTGCATATACCAACAACTCGGAGCACAAGAGGAAACAAGTCCTCCTGAGTAGTAAGAGGATATGTATCCCCATTTGTTCTAGATATAGGGGCAGGTTGATAACCACGGTGGAGCCCAGAGGGAGCAGGAGGACGGGACAAGCACAAAGTCTGGAGTGCCTAACCTCAGTCTTTAAACCAGCATGTTTGAAGTTACCAGGTTAATGCACAGTTCAGTTGCCAACTAATAATATGTGAAAGCGCTTCTCGCTTTGTTTTGGTCATTAGTATGTTCAAGATGGAAATCACGCCAAAAGACAGAGCAGAATGATACATGTGCAGACAGTTTGACTGTGATATGAAAACTTGACAGTCCTGGGGTCGATTGATCCGATTAAAAAGGTGTTTTCAGTTTGAAGCATACGTCCCCAAACAAAAATACAGAGGAGTGCAGAAACATCTGTATGTGCACTTACTCTGTAGGAGTAACATTAAGTTCATCAGTAGAGCAATAAACAATAGCATCATACTGACTGCATTATTTCATGCAAAATAAATAAATAGCAAATTTATGGGGAAAGGTTTGTAGTTGGTACATACAGTTTCACCAGAAAGCACGCCATCCCACATCCTACTCACCCCACTCAATGTGTCTTCCTTGCAGGTGTTCATATTCAGTTATCTTTAGTTATTGTCATACACAGAAGGTGTAAATAAGAGTTTTGGGAGCAGATTTTGTCCTGATTTTGTTTTAAGCCCTCATCATCTGTTTGGTGTGTAGGCCAGCAGTGGAAGTGGGAGCCAGGCCATGGACACGCTATCACAGCGCCACCAGCAGATCAACCAGGCCTTTGAGGAGCTCCGACTAGCCACACAGGAAACTGAGAATGAACTGCGAAAGCTGCAGCAGAGCCAGGAGTACTTCATCATCCAGTACCAGGAGAACATGCGCATTCAAGGTAAGCAGGAGAGAGAAACACAAGTGGTAAGATAGTAGAAGAAAATAAGCCCACCAGTACAACCGCAACCATTTTAGATTTGAATCTATTCTTTAAATTCTGCTGGTTTTCCCACCAGAACACAACAACCTGTAACTGTTTGCATCACACTCGGAGCTCTTTCTCCCTATCCCTGTCTCTCTCTCTTTAGACAATATGCACAAAAAGTTAATTTACTGAAGACAAAAGAAAACTACAACCACATTTCTCAATCAAACATAAACAGCATATCAGATGTTTAAACAGAGAAAATGTGTAATTAAAAAAAAATATCAGTTCATTTTAATTAGACTCTTTGGACTTGAACCTAACCTGCTCCGGAGCAGCTATGACCTTTACTGGACCATCGCTCTGACCTCCGTGAATAACAGGAGGGCCCAAAGTCTCTTTCACATCAGTGATAAATTTTGTTATTCTAGTTCTAAAATTTAATATATGATCCTAAAACAGGACACCTACAGTGTACTTGCTGACCTCATATTAAATTTGTGCTAAGCTGAAATTCTTAAAGTTGAGAGAATCAGAATCAGATCTTGGAAGCGCCACGCCAAAAAACCCGTCACAAATAGTGTAAAATTGTAAAGACTTTCATATCTCATCATCTACAGCAGGGCTGTCAGGATTTACACTGAGAGCCACATACAGCTCGATTTGATCTGAAGCGGGCCGGACTCGTGACTCTGTTTTCTGTCAGTGTAAAGAAGTCACATATTTAACTGTTTTTCTACATGATGAAGGTAAATCTGCTGTGACAAAGAAGGAAATCTGTCAGCACGACTCTTTGGACTGTACGAAATAAACGTGTAAAATTACAGAAAATGTTCTGGTAGCTCACTGACTGTCCAGTTTTTTTGTTTTTGTAGTTGTAAAAAAACTGAAATTTCAATAGAAACTTTTCTCTTTTTCACAAAGTTACATTGTTTTTATTAGAGACAGAGCTAAGTGTTGCAATTTGGCATTATTTTGTGAAAGTTGAAATTTCTTCGGTGTTGAATAGCAGAAATGAGCCTTTCTTGTCAGAGGTACCGTATTTTTTGGACCATAAGGCGCATTAAGCAAAACAAAGCAGTCAGATAAGTCAAACTTTCCTCAACTCATTCTTCGTGCTTCCTCCACTTCTGTACCATTGATTCATTAATGCTGTACTCTATCACAGCCGCTCTATTCCCATGTTGTTGCAGTATATTAATGACTAACCTGGTATTGTGGATGGATTATCTCAGTTGTTCTCCTGAATGAAGTTTGGTCCGCATCCTGCCATGCGATTGCATTTGTCTCTAACCATCAGGAACCTTCACGTTAACTTTTATCGAGTGGAAAAGTGTTAGCGTTCATCCTGCAGCTTCACTGTTTATGTTATGCTAACATAGCTGTGTCGCTAGCGATCACGTAGCACAACATTATATACCAGCTAGCCCAACTTCAGTAACCTTACAAACGTCACTGTTTAGTTTTCTGTCTTCATTTATGTTTGAAGTGACAGCAGAGCTGTACGTTTGAATTTTTCAGAAATCTCTCAGTCAGAACATGCTATATCATGTTTAGGTGGAAGCTAGCGAGCTAACTTCCTGCTAACTTCTAACTCTGTTAAATGTAATAAATCCTGTTTTCATGGATGCCTGGATGTTAAACTTAATTGTTACACCTGGTAAAGCAGCAACGCTGATCATTTTATTAAGGTGAAATAATTTAGTCAGTTTTTAACTCTCAGTGATGCCGCAGTGTTCGTTTGACTTTGGGACCTGAATCTTACGGAGTTTAGGACCCAGATTCCTCCGCGAGGCTCCTGACTACCTCCTGACTGTGGCAGCCGTAATGCTCCAACAATCCAACAAGCGGTGCGGCTTCGTAGCAACCAAAGTCGTACTAAAACCTTTTTGGCAGATTTTTGAGCGCCGTGTAGCACATGAAATCGGTTCAAGGTCAGTAAGCACAACCAGAATTCATACATAAGGTGCACTGTCGATTTTTCAGAAAACTAACGGATTTTAAGTGTGCCTTATAGTGCGGAAAATACGGTAATTTGGGGGGGAAAGAAACCGCGACCGACAACACTGCACACAGCAGTGGATTGGTACGTATTAAGCAAGTAAATAATGCAGAAAAAAGAGATTTTTGATGGAAATTAAAACAAACTGAGAGAGAGAGCTGTGCAGGAATTTATTGAGCTGAAAGGAAGACAGCCAAGGTAAGAATGAATTCATTACAGTGGGTTTCAAAGGCAAAATGAGGCTTTGGTCTTCTTTGGCTGCTGGTTCAGTGAATTTTGGTCATTGTGATGAAATCTGCAGTTTCAGAATCTGTCAGATGTCGGCTCTCAGAGCCTGACTGCATGGCCATGTACACCTTGCCGTGCTTTGTGTTTACATCTTCTTGTGGAATCTGTACCTCCTCTTTAATCATTTGCTGGTTTAGCTGTTTGGCGGATGTTGACATGGTTTTGTGGGCTTTTAGCTGAGATTCTGATGTTTCTGAGGATATCACACGTCTATATTGGAATAACAGATCTGACGGTACATCCTGTTAAACCACATGTTCTCCCTCTCGCCTCGCTATCGGTGCCATTGGGTTCCAACAAGTTAATTGTTTAATTACTTTGTGTGGTATGAATGTTTCATAAGACATGGGACAAGACTCGGAGGCCCATCTGCATCTAAAGCAGCGGTCCCCAACCTTTTTTGCACCACGGACCGGTTTATGTCTAACAATATTTTCACGGACCGGCCTTTAAGGTGTCGCGGATAAATACAACAAAATAAAACCAGTACTGGTACCAACAAAAGAAGATTTATTCGTGACCCAGGGAAAGTGAGTTAACGATAAAAATGATTAAAAACAAAAACAAAACAACAACAATAAAAACCCTGAAAAACGTAAATTTCATACCGGAGCCTCAACTCTCTACCAAACGACTCTTTCCATGGCCCGACGGTTGGGGACTGCTGATCTAAAGGTCAAAGGTCACTCTTTCGAGGATGCCAATGTTCACATTTTGGACAGAGAGGACAGATGGTTTGAAAGAGGAGTGAAAAAAGCATCTATGACCACTGTGAGCGACCATCTTTGAACAGAGGGCGGGGCTTATGACACCAACTGTCTGCCATCTATAATCCAGTTTTGAGATCCTTCCCAGACGCCTTAACACCCACTCACATCCTGGGCCTTCTGACCTCAGGAAATCACATAATAGGGTGGGGCCAGGTTTCACAGTGAGCTCACCTGGAACCCTGGCTGATTGTGACCCGCACCCGCTTTCACACCTTGGCCCATGTGATTAGGTAGACGATCATTAGGGGGGCCTTTGTCCCTCTTTGGGGGGAAACTCCCACTAGGTTTAAATCTGGGACTCTCCACCATTTGACCTTAGAACTGAAGAAGCTTCTCGGATGAGAGGTGAAACATCTTCAAGCAACTTAAAGAATTCAGATGCTTTTCTTTCCAAGCTCCTTCGGTCATAAGTGAGGTGTTTATCGCTATGTTATCACCCACACAGTCTCCATTATCACAGAAATGCAGCCAGATGCTGCTCATTTTACATTTTCGCTCGTTTCTTCACTTTTTCCGACACGCGAGCATTTAAATCTGGCTCTCTGTGTGCCTGGCCCGTACCGCTGCACTTGCTTTCTTGAAATGTCTGCCACCTTTCCTTCTTTCACATAATGGTATGATCCCAGTCTGTCTTTGCGTGTGATTGGCTGCATGGTGTGACCATGAAAATGAAGTCCCGTCCCTGTTTGCATGGATTCTCAGCAGGGCTGAAGATGAGGTTCTGACATCACATGCCGTATATTAAAAATGGACATATAAGATTATCTCGCAGGCCGCACGTCTGACAGCCCTGATCTACAGTAATAATTAGAGATGGTCGATCCGATATTACGTATCAGTATCGGTCTGATACTGACCTAAATTACTGGATTGGATATCGGAGAGAAATAAAAAATGGAATCCTCTCACAAAACGCGTTACTTGGCGTAACCCAGCTCGGCGCATCGGAGCAGTATGTGTCACGTGATAGAGCGGCTGTTGTCTGCGAGACGGCGGTCTGTTGGAGCATTTGGAGCCTCGCTACATGCTTCCTAACCGGGGCATTTCATCTCGGCGAAAACTATCCCAGAGAAGTAAAGCAAGTGTGTAAGTTCATCCCTGAATGTTTGCAGAGTATTTCCATGTTAAGCTTAACAACTGATATATGGAGCCACAGCTGGACTGGCCATCGGAGTTCCATATTCAGGTGAAAAGGAAGCGATTTGTCCTGGACTTCAGCTAGAATTAAAAAATGGACACAAAGCTGGAGTTATTCTGTCTTTGCTGCGCAGTTGCATCTACTTTTCTCATCCTCCCCCCTCCCTCTCCTGTTATTACTTCAAACATGAAACTGATCAATGATCAGCTGATCGTCTTTTCTCTCTTGTTTGTTTATCGCCCACTTTGAGCCAGAAAGAGGAAACCAGCGGTTGTCGCGCTAAAAAAACAGCAGCATGTTTAAGCTTGATCAGCTGTTGTTAGACTTTATTTAATATTACTTTCTAGTATCAGCTGATGTTTGCTGGAGCCACAGCTGTAAAGCTGCTGGTCATGATGTCGGTTTGGATATGTGGTGAGAAACATGAAGATGAAACCAGGAGATGTCCTTACTGAATCATCAGAGCTGAACAGGTGATGGAGAAACAGGTTCACCTTTTAGGTGACATGGATGAGTTGAAGTTATGAACTGTTTCTGAGAGACTAATAACACCAGGATCCTTTTTTATGTAGCTGACAGCTGGTAGCTGTGCAGGGGCGGGTCTAGCAAAGTGTTGCCAGGGGGCAGGTAGGGCATTAACAGGGAGAGGGGGGCACAAAGAAATACTTTTCTTTGTTATGTCATTTAAAAACTTTGAATAAATAATTATCTGAATCTTACAACAAAAGTGGTCATCTGATTAAATGTATAGAAGTCCATTACTGTGTATATAGTAACTGTTAAGTCTAATATACCCTAGTAAGCTATAGTACTTTTTCCTTTGGGAAGGTACCATCTGTGCAGTCTGCAGCTCTGTTGAAGAAAGATGTTGAATCTATTTAATTATTGTAGAAAAATAATTGATTTCTGTGCATTTGTTTTACACTTGCATTAAATTAAAGTTGATTACATCGATTAAGGGCGGGGGTGGTTCCCTAATATTTTTGCTGGGAGTTGGCAACCCTATTAGTTAGGTAGGTAAGTACTCTTTAAAATACCAGAATAGGGAGGATGGTGTAGGTTTAAATTTATTAGATTGATCAGTGTTGCTGAACTATAAAATGTTTTGGGTGTATTTTTTGCATACAGGTGTAACAGAATAGCTTCAGTCTCTTCTTTTTTAAAACTTGAGTATGAACTCATACAAAATGCAGCAAGATATTTATAAAAAACTGTTTTATTGATCACGAAATATATCGGATTCATATCGGTATCGGCAGATATCCAAATTTATGATATCGGTATCGGACATTAAAAAGTGGTATCGTGTCATCTCTAGTAATAATATTGTCAATGATTCGGCTCAGGTGGTAGAACAGGTTGTCTGCCAATCAGACGGGTGGTGGATCTTCAGACAGCACTGAATTAAAAACAGACATGATTCTGTCATAAAACTGTCATGCACTCAGGAACACTTGCAGAAGTTGTCTGTGTGTTGTTGTCTCTGACTCTATTGGTTGTTTCTTATATAGCATGTTTATACCCCTTTAAACCCCAACCCATCGCCGGCGACAGGTTAGGGTTTAAAGCAGGAGTGAGCAACTCCCGGCCTCGAGGGCCAGTATCCTGCAGGTTTAGATCTCACCCTGGGTCAACACACCTGAATCAAATGAGGAGTTCATTACCAGGCCTCTGGAGAACTGCAAGGCATCACACATTCATACATGTCCTGAGGTGCTAACATCTGCACACATTCAATGATGGGTACATTGAAGTATCTTTTCTAAGGATATTATCGGATATTAGATATACAGACTGAAGCAGCCAGGAGTTGAACCACCAACCTTTGATTAGTAGATGAGCTGCTCTACCGAGGCCTTTGAAATAAAGGCGGGAGGGACAACACTAAACCACATACTGCAGCTGTTCCAGCAGCACAGCTTCATAGAAGAGTGCAGGTGTTGAACTGCCTGCAGTCCAGACCTTTGACTGACCCGAAACATCTGATACACCATGAAATGAAAAATATGGCAAAGCAGCGAAAAGCCTCTGTCAGAGAAGAAAGGGACAACAGTCCTCTCTCTGAAGTCCAGCGTGGTTTTTGTTTTTGGTGGTTTGTTTTGTTTTTGTTGTTTTCAAATTCAAAATGAGCTAATTTTTTCATGGATTTGCTCAGTTGAAACATTTGATTTATATTCTTTGTTCTATTTGTAATAAAATGTGGATTTAGATTTCCAAAACATTGCGTTCTGTTTTCATTTAAATTTGATAAAGTGTCCTAACATTTGTTCTATGATTTGTGGTCATAAATTGACTTAAATCTTAATCAGCTGTCAGTGACTAAGTAGCAGCAGGTTTATGGAAACAGATGCTGCGTCACACAGACATTTGTACAAAGCTGCATGTGTTGATTAATTGTGATCGTGTTTAACATCTCCTACGTCTTGCTTTGTCAGCCCAGCTCAGCAGCTTGTCTTCACTGCCTCCAACTGAGCGCACCCAGCGGGAAACAACCCTGCAGAGCAAGCGAGCCACTGTGGAGGCCTGGCTCGCCAGAGAGGCCAGCACACTACAGAAATACAGGCTTGTATGGAGACACATCACACATGCACTTCAGAATGGGTATCAGAAGATCTCTCTCCCCCTCCCTCCCTCCCTCCCTCCATTTCTTGTTGCTCTTGGTATCTAATCAGGCAATCATTTGGCAGCAGCTCAGTGCATTTAGTTGTGTAAGCTAGGGTCGTGCTGTGTCACATCCACGGTAATGCCAGTATGAAAATACCCCTGATATAAAATGTTATACCATGATATCGTTGATATATCTCGCGGTGCGAGGAGACGAGCTGGGGCGCGTCTGAAAGAGCTGCAGCAGCCACATCCCTGCAGTGACTTTTACTACCTAAAACAGCTTCTGCTTCAGCAGCCTGTAGCAAAGCACAAGAAACACATGCAGATAAAATACAGTTGATACTTGACCAAATGCAACATTTTCTATACAGGTTGTGTAAGTGCTGTGATAATCTCTACAGTTAAAAAATAACAACAATGGAAAAAATGCTGTCTCTGGTTTGAAGACGACTCCCACGGCCCATTCAGCTGCTGTCAGATCTCTGCTTAGATCTGACCACGTGCGCTCAGCGCGATCATACTCCTCAACCATTGTGGGCTAGAAGGAAAACTCCAGTGTTCCTGAAAGGAACAATTGTCTTTTAAACTTTAAGCCAAAATTACAAAATAACTCCATTAGGCCTGTGTGACTCTACATCAATAAATATCAGCCTAATACAATTTATAAGGCAAAAACTGAGCTTTACGATGCTTGAGATTTGGTAGGACCACCTTTGGCTGCCAGTAGCAAAGCACCTAAAGAAAGAATTTAACACTGTTTGTCTGTTATATGTAGAGACAACACTTGTTCATCTCTTATGTCAGGAGTGTTTCTGAATGATGCAGATCAGTGAAAAAACAGTCTAAAGAACACATTTGAAAGAATTGTTTAAAGACCTTTCAAAGTCTGCTTCCTAAAAGCAAAACAGGGGAATAATGAAGGGTCAAGCTTTTAGCACACAACTATAAAAGACACATTGGTGCCATGTTAATCTGTAATTTACAGAGTTATATTTTTCATATGCACCTGTTTCTCAGTGTGTGGCTGTACTTTGGCAGGACCTGGCAGAACAGCACCAGAAGACCTTGGGCCTGCTGAGGAAACAGCAGACTGTGATCCTGGATGAGGAGCTCATTCAGTGGAAGAGGAGGCAACAGCTGGCTGGCAATGGGGGTCCTAATGAGGGGGGGCTGGATGTTCTGCAGTCCTGGTAATTGTTGTTTTACATTCACGGATTAAAATATAATTTTACCAACTCCAACAGCTGTTTTGTAATAGTGTAAACATGTGGAGAGTTGTTGTTCAGTAAAGACAGTGATTAGGATGTAACACACGAGTTTAGAAACATCATGTTGTGGAAAAGGATTTTCCCCCTTTTTACTTTGTTTAGTTTTATGCATATTTGTCACATAAATGTTTCAGGTCATCAAACAAATGTTGATGTTAGACAAATATAATCAGATATATATCAGAAAATAAGTAAGTACAAAATAGAGATGATTCGATTGATCCAAACTGACCTGACCCTGTAGGAAAAGAGTAGCTGGCACTTTAAAGCTAATAACTGGCTGTCCAGCCTCTGCAGCAAGAGCTGCAGTTAAGCGTCTGTGCTGACTGCCAATTAACCTTTCACATCTCTGTGGAGGAGTTTTGGAGTTGTTCTAATACAGACACACTGGAGGGTTTCTTCAGCATGAATGGCTGAATGGTTCGTGCTAAAGCATCTTGGTCGTATTTGACTGGATTTTATTTATTAGGCCACTCCAACTTGTGCGCAGTCTCTTATTGTTGAGCTCTAACCTTCACTGAGACCAGTGAGTCCCGCCGTTCTTTAGATGATGTTCTTCTGTAACCTCCTGGATAAGTCATTGGTGTGCTCTTTGGTTAGCCAACCATTCCTGGGAATGTTTACACCTGCTCCACGTTTTCTCCATGTGTGGATAATGGCTCTATCCATGGTTCAGTGAAGTACCAGAGCCTTAGAGACGGCTTTTTTACTCTTTCCAGACTCATAGATCGGCTCTCATCTGTTTCTTTGGATCGTGGTGTGACCTGTTTCATTTCGTCAGGCAGGTCTTTTAGGTCATCATTAGGGCTGCCACAAACAATTATTTTGATAGTCGACTAGTCACCGATTATTTTTGCGATTAGTCGACTAATCAGATCATCATCCATTGGACGTAAAACGTACAGCTTATTGCACCAGCAGCATCTGCTCTTATATAACTATCATTAGCTTACAGCTTTAAGTGTTTCAGGTCTGTGCTAACTAAAAATAAAGACAAGATGATAGTTTATTAAATTTTAATGAAATTTGCAGATTGTTTCGGTGAAGTTTAATAAACTCCTTGCTATCTAAAATATAACAGGACACCGGAGTAAATTCTGGAGCATCTCACACTTCTGATAATCAGCTGTCTGCTTGACGTTTATTCAGCTGTGTAAAAACTATAACTTTAATCTCAGCCAAACCGATTTACTCAGGAACAAATAAAATACTAAAAAAAAAGCCAAACAATAACATTTTTAAGTTATCTAAGTGACTTATATATGTTTAACCTGAGTAGCGAAAGACGGCGGTGGGTTTGAAAACGATTTGCCGGGAGTCCGGTATTCTCACGGCTCTAGTGAGCCTTGCCCCCGGCTAGCTATCGAGCTAGTGGGTAACAGACGTCTCCAAAAACGTCGGAGCGCTTTTGAAAATATGTGGTGTCTTGATAAACTGAGCAGATATTTGAGGTTTACACAGCTACATTCTCGCCTGAAAATATGTTAAACGTTTATTTTGTGACCCAGAAAGAATAATAACAGTAATATTAAAACTAACTAGCTGCCGCCATTGTTGGAAACTGAGCAGGGCCGCGCTATGAATTCTGGGATGATAGCTGGCATCCTTGTACATGCAGTGCTGCCATCTTCTGTTTCAGTCCGTTATTACACTCTTAAATCCTACTACTTATTCCTGCGTCTTTTGGGATCTTACAAAGCTTCAAACGACGCGTCGACTATTAAATTAGTCGTCGACGATTTTGATAGTCGACGTAATCGTGACTAGTCGACTAATCGTGGCAGCCCTAGTCATCATGATATAAAAGACATTCTGTCCATATTAACCCCAAGTTGCTCTCTAGTGCATCTGTTGGAGTGTGACTGTGTGTGAATGAGCACTTAAACGTGCTTGCATGGGTGAATGTTGTGCAAAGCTCAGGCGGAGTAGAATATGTTTTATAAGATTCTGTATATTTACCGTTTACAGTTACAAATAAATCTGTGAATCCACAAAAACGTATGAATGAATACAGGACAGGCTCAGACTTGTGTCTTTTTACACATTTATCACGAAAGAAACTAACTGTTGAAATTGATCTTATTTTTCTGATGTTACAAACATCTGTTAAATGTTATGATAAATGCCTTTACGCTGATGTAAAGGACAGTATCAGCGGTTCGGCCCACTCGATGTATGTGGCCGGTGATCTCTGGTGATCCTTCTGTTTCCTTGTTGCTCAGGTGTGAGAAGCTGGCTGATCTGATCTGGCAGAACCGACAGCAGATCCGACGCTGTGAACATCTCACCCAGCAGCTTCCTCTGCCGGGGCCCATGGTAGAGCTGCTGAGCAAACTGAATGCTGACATCACTGACATCATCTCTGCCCTGGTTACCAGGTGAGGAAAATTCAAACCAGATTACAGAGGCTGCATCCTCTTCAGATGTGGTCAGGAGAAACTTAAGAGCTTGATATGGTGACAATTGTAAGAGGTGGAGACTTGGCGTTGCAGACTCTTAACACCACTTTCAAACTAATTAAAATAAAAAAATATGTCCAAGTATACTGTGTAAAGAATGTTTGCAGAGAGCTGTCCATGGAGAAAAAGGCTGGTAGGCAAGATGAAGCATTGGTAAATGGACCGTTTCTTCTGTAGTGGTGTTCTACTCTGAGCACTCTACACTGTTTCTCAGCGCTTCCTAGCTAACATTCATACGCCGATGCTTGCATCCGAGAGCAACATGGGCTCAGTATCTTGCCCAGAGATATTTGGCATGCAGACTGGAGTAGACTGGGATCGTACCACCAGCCTTCCAGTTAGTGGGTGACCTGGAAGACTGTTGGTTGGCTCACAGGTGTAGAAAGGCAGTTTGACAGAGAGGTCCTGGATGGAAAAGATGTACAACAGGACGTCTGAAACTAATGATCTAGAAGCTGAAAATGATAACAAAGAATCCTAACAGTGAACGATCCACACACGGGTAAAACATCTGCTGACTACTGGAGAGTCATACGCGTCTCTCCACAACATGATGTGTCACATAGCGTAGGGTCCACCTGTGAAAGTGTTAGCTTCACACTGCCAGTCAACCAGACATATTGATGGTTGACAAGACTCAGCGCTGTGACAGACATGCCAACGTCAGCTTCAGTAAGGAGCTGGGTAATCTGAGGCTGAAAGGCCTGAAGCAGAGTATAGCCCAGAGCGGTCGTCATGTTCAGGGGAGCGTCACGAGCCTTAAGGCCCAAAGAGGAAGAGAGGCTCAGCTTGACTCCAGGAGCAACACAGCACGTCTCAGGACAGAAGACTGACGTGTGTTTGGGACCTTCGTACTTCACCATCTGTCAGTGACTTTCTGAAACATAACCCACGGTTACATACTGAGTTTGTGTCACTTAATGCCTTTGCCTGTCCTGCATGGTGTCTGTAATGTCATTATCGCTCTTCTTCACAGCACCTTCATCATCGAAAAGCAGCCGCCCCAAGTGTTAAAAACCCAGACCAAATTTGCAGCCACAGTTCGCCTCCTGGTGGGCGGGAAGCTCAACGTCCACATGAACCCACCGCAGGTCAAAGCTGTCATTGTTAGTGAGCAGCAGGCCAAGGCTTTGCTGAAGAACGAGAGTACACACAGGTGAGGCTGTACAGGTGACATAAACATGTTGTTTTAACGTCATCATCAGTGATTGCTTTGAAGAACAGTCAGTGAGAATATGTTCAATCCTAAACAGTGAAAGCAGTGGAGAAATCCTCAATAACAACTGTGTGATGGAGTATCACCAGGCCACGGGCACCCTCAGTGCTCACTTCAGAAACATGGTAAGTCTCTTTAAATAAAGCTGTTACACTTGTGCGTTTATCGGGCATTTTTGTACGTTTTTGTTCAAGCTTTTAACTTTGGTAAAAAAAATAATGCAGTAGTTCAAATGTTTAATCTGTCCTGAAAAGTCCTGAAAATAATTCAACGTTTGATCGTTTTGAAAAAGGCTCACGTTGGTTTAGTGATTTATGAAAAGAAGCAGACATGATTACGTAGTTCAACTAATATATATATATACAGCAGGTAAAATAAGTATTGAACACGTCAGCAGTTCTCTAAGTAAATATATTTCTAAAGGTGCTTTGATGTGAAATTATCACCAGATGTCGGTAACAACACTTCCAATCCAGACGTGCAAAGGAATCAAACCACAGATGAAGTTGTGTAATAATACAAAGTGACACACGGACATTTATTTATTACTTTACACAAATGTTGCTGATGACAGTTCATGACAGCTTCTGTATGGAGAAACCAGTCCCATCATTGCTCATGACTTTGACCCACTCACCACACAAACAGTCTATAGATCCCGAATGCTCCGTGGATCCTTCCCACAGATTCGGCTCAGGTGATTGGCTGGGCCGTTCCAGCAGCTTTACTTGATTTCTCTGAAACCAACAGTTTCCATTGGCTGTGTTTGTGATCATGGTCTTGCTGAAACATCCATCCTTGTTTCATCTTCATCATCCTGGTAGATGGCAGCAGATTCTAATCAACAATGTCTCCATTCATCCTTCCTGGAGTTATACTTAATGTCTCAGTGCTGTACGCTGAATAAACAGCCCCCCACCAGGATGCTCCCACCTCCAGACTTCAGTGTTGCTGTGGTGTTTTTGGGGTGAAGCCACCCAAACACGGTGTGTTTACAGCATTCAAAGAGTTCAGTTTTGGTCTCATGTGACCAAACTATATTCACCCAGCATTACACAGACTTGTCTCAATGTTGTTCAGCAAACTTTAAACACACTTCAACATGTTTGTCCTCAGCAGTGGAGTCTTGGTGGCTGAGTGCCTCACTGCAGCGGTCCCCAACCCCCGGGTCTCGGACCGGTACCGGGCCGCGAGAGTTGAGGCTCAGGTGTGAAATGTTTGGTTTTCAGGGTTTTTATTGGTTTTCAGTGTTATTTTGTTATCGTTCTTATCGTTAACTCGGTTTTCCTGGGTCTTTTCACGTGTGTTATGAATAAATCTTCTTTTTTTCGGTACCGGTACTAGTTTTATTTTGTTGTATTTATCCGCGACACCTTAAAGGCCGGTCCGTGAAAATATTGTTGGGCATAAACGGGTCCGTGGCGCAAAAAAGGTTGGAGACCGCTGCCTTACTGCACTTTAAAACCATTGTAGCTGCTGATTCCCGGTGATTTGTAGCTCTCCATCAGCGGCCCTTTGCAGTTGATAATTTTTTCATCTGTCGGTCTGAAATCTTGTGGGCAGCAACCACAGCGACACAGCACAGGTTAAAGATGGTACACGTCTCCTTTTCTTGACCAATGTTACTCTCAAACTAAACACAGTTGCTATGGCACAGTGCTGTGAAGTTTAGAGTATGCATAAATGTTGATGACTTCGGACATAACAGAAGATGTAAATGTGATATATGCATGTTTTTATTGTCTCTTCAGTGTGACTGCATAGAGGAAATCCATCTGTAACAGATCCACTCTGACAAAATAAATAATGACAGACTGAATGTGATTATGAGTCACAACATTTACTATAATCAGATAATCTGGTTAAATGTTCGTGTGTGTGTGTGTGTGTCACAGTCACTGAAGCGGATCAAACGCTCGGACCGTCGAGGTGCAGAGTCCGTGACAGAGGAGAAGTTTACCGTTCTGTTTGAGTCCCAGTTTAGCATTGGGGGCAACGAGCTGGTCTTCCACGTCAAAGTAAACCCCGTCTCCGTGTCTGATCTTTTATATTTAGGAGTTAAACATGAGCAACATTTGCTAGAGTAAACTGGAGTTCAGCTTTCATGATTGAATTGTGGTGTGTTTCTGTAACCTGCAGACTCTGTCCCTGCCTGTAGTCGTCATTGTGCACGGCAGCCAGGACAACAACGCAACAGCTACGGTCCTGTGGGACAACGCCTTTGCTGAGCCGGTAGGTTGGTCGCCCCTCGTTGGCCGGTGACCTCAGTGCCCTCTTTAATGTTTGAGTACAATTTGTTGTTTTTCCTCTGCAGGCCACGACAGCAGACTTGTGATTGAAGAGCAGGCTTTGAGCTGTGATCAAATGAATTTTACAAAAAATTCACATGAACAGCTTAAGAATTACAGCCTGTATATTGAATAAGATTTAGCTGAAATGCCAACAAACTGGGGGTTCTGCTGAAGGGAAGGCCTCACGCCTACAGAACTATGTTCTGGACAGACTAATGATGCTATGGAACCTGTGCCAGGCTGACCATTAACCCATCTCGTCCTGTTTCTTTCTGCCATAGAGCTCCACTGCTGTCCAAATACTCGGACGTGTCCTCACGCAGCCTCAGTGTTATTCTGTGACCTGGAATAAATCCACATATTTTGAAATAAACAGTGAATATGTGGAGACAAATAAAATGCAGTTGGAAGCTGAACTTTTTTCCTCCTCTCATCAGGGCAGAGTGCCGTTCATTGTGCCAGAGAAGGTGCTGTGGCCCCAGCTGTGCGAGGCCCTCGATATGAAATACAAGGCAGAGATGCACAGTGGGCGTGGCCTGTCAGACGACAACCTGGTCTTTCTTGCACAGAAGGCTTTTTCAAGCAGCAGCAACAACTCTGACGACTACCGCAGCATGACCATATCCTGGGCCCAGTTCAACAGGGTGAGTCCCTCCTCTGACTCTTTTTAAAAAAAAAAAAAAAATTTCTTAAGCTTTATTTTCATTTTTAAATGGGAAAACAAACAAAAACAAACAGAAAGCTCACAACTATGGGACAGAGCAAGTATCAACAAATAACCACAACATGGCAGGTCATTGTGACCACAGAAGCAGTCCCAGGTGCACGCAGTGTATCTGTGCCTTTCAAGGATAACCTCAGACATCCGAAAACCAAACACAGAAAATACAAGCATCATAATAATAATGATAATAATGATAATAATGATAATAATAATAATGATAATGATAATGATAATGATAATAATGATAATGATAATAATGATAATAATGATAATAATGATGATAATAATAATGATAATGATAATGATAATAATAATGATAATAATGATAATAATAATGATAATGATAATGATAATAATAATGATAATAATAATGATAATAATGATAATGATAATGATGATAATGATAATGATAATAATGATAATGATAATAATGATAATGATAATGATAATAATGATAATGATAATGATGATAATGATAATGATAATAATGATAATGATAATAATGATAATGATAATGATAATAATAATGATAATAATGATGATAATAATGATAATAATGATAATGATAATAATGATAATAATAATGATAATAATGATAATGATGATAATAATGATAATGATGATAATGATAATGATAATAATGATAATGATAATGATAATGATGATAATGATAATAATGATAATGATAATAATAATGATAATAATAATGATAATAATGATAATGATAATAATGATAATAATGATAATTACAGAAAGAATTTTAAAAACAAAACAAAGTGAGCAAAACAGGAAACGCATCATGTGAACCCCTCCCACCATCCCCCCACCCCTTTACCCCTGTATGGCTCTCAACCTCATCACATTCATGTATCCAGACAGCCCATATTTACACCTATCTATAGAAACTCTCATGCACAGGAATCGACACCCCCCACGATAAAACTGCAGCATTCAGGAAGTCGAGTCAGGAGAGCCCAACCGGGGATCAACTCAAGGCAGACCCAGGGGGATTTGCGTCACCTCCATGATCTGTTAGGTCCAGAGACGGTAGTACTGCCAGGAAGGGGCCCCAGATTTTTCCAAAGGTTCCATATTTCCCTTTTACACTATGCGATATCTTCTCAGGTGTGCAGTAGCTCATTAATCCAGTGTCTCAGTGTTGGGGAATTTTCAGCTTCCCAATGTAGCAGAATACATTTTTTCGCTGCAGTACTCGCAAGTAAAATAAAATATTTCTTATGGTAATTCACATTAATAGAACCTGTGTCACCTAGAATCCATAGTTTTGGGTCCAGTTCGATTCGGGTCCCCATTACCCTCGAGATTGTTTCAATGGCCCGTCTCCAGAACTCTTCTATCACTGGGCAAGTCCACAGCATGTGCAGGAGGTCACCATCTGTCACCTTACATCTCAAGCATTTGGGGGAGTAATTACTATCAATTTTATGTAGCCTGTAAGGGGTGTAATATATCCTATGAAGTATATTAAATTGCATTTGCCTGTTTTGTAGAAATTAACATGGTCTGTGCCTGTTCCAATAAATGGTGCCATTCTACCTCTTCATAGACATGGCCCAGGTCTGTCTCCCATTTTCTTTTTATCGACGCTTTGTTATGGTCAGGTAACTTTTCATTGATAATAGCATGTATAGAAGATGCTATTCCTTTTATTGACTTCCATGGTTTGGTGCAAAGATGCGTTTCAAGAGGAGTTTCTTTAGGTATCTCGGGGAATAACCCTTTGGATTTCTCTTTGACCCGCTCTCTTATTTGTAGAAATTTGAAGAAACTTTGTCCTGGGAGTTTGAATTCTTCCTTTAGTTGTTGAAAGTCAATAAATGTGTCATTATTGTATAAGTCAGCAACAGTTTGAATATTTCTGTCCTTCCATCCCCGCAATATTGGGTCAGCAATGTGATGAGAGAGGTCAGGGTTGCCCCATAAGGGTGCCCTTCTAAGAAAAGAGATATTTATTTTCAGAAGCGAGTGGGATTCCTGCCAGACGCAGAAGGTGTTTAATATTAGCAAATTGTTTGTGAGCTTGGATAGACATTTTTTTGTACCTAAAAATGGATCATCTTTTAATGGGGGTTCACCTCATGTTGTTCTATTGGAACCCATCGAACCTCACTGCTCTCTGCATGCAGCCAGATCCAAATTGATCGATACTGAGAGGCAAGATAATAGTTCCTAAAGTTTGGTAAATGAAGTCCTGCCCTTGAATATGGGGCCTGCAGAGAGGAGAGTTTGACTCTTGGATTTTTCTTTTGCCATATGAAAGAAGTTATGAGTTTGTTAAGCTCTTTGAAGAAACTTTTAGGAGCCTTTGTAGGGAGACATTGAAATAAGTAAATGAACTCAGGCAAAGTGTTCATTTTAATAGCATTTATTCTGCCTATGAGAGATAATGGAAAATCCATCCATCTCTGAATATTCAGTTTGGTTTGCTCCAACAGTTTGATATAATTTAGTTTGAATATTTGATCCTCGGATTTATCAATTTGTATACTCAAATATGTAAAGCCATTATTACGCCACTGTAATGGGTCAGTAAGAGCTCTAATACGGCTGTCTTGTATATTTAATGACATAATCTCACTTTTGGTGTAGTTTAACTTGTATCCTGAGGCTGCACTGTGTTCTTTGAGACACTTCATTAAGGCGGGAATTGATTTAAGAGGGTCCGTTATATACAGTAGGAGGTCATCTGCGTATAGAGAAAGGTTATGTTCACTTGTGCCAAATTTGATTACAGATATGGAGGCACTAGTACGAATGGCAGCGGCTAGTGGTTCGATCGCAATCGCGAAGAGCAACGGGAGCTTGGACAAGCTTGTCTGCAGCCTCTGCTTAAAGAGAAAGTGCCTGAGAGCACATCATTTGTTGTGATATTGGCTCTGGGGGCATTAAAAAGTGTCCTAACATAGCGGGTGAACTTCTCTCCGAAGCCCATAGCTTCCATCGCCTGAAATAGAAAGTTTGGCTCAATCCTGTCACATGCTTCATTAGCGTCCATGGAGATTGTTAGCAGGGGGTCTTGGTTTTTTTGAGCAGTGTTCAGTATGTGGAGCAAACGTCGCACATTATCTGCTCCGTGCCTGTTTTTAATGAAGCCTGTTTGGTCGGCGTGTATTATCTTAGGCATGATGTCTTCCAATCTGAGTGCAAGTATTTTAGATAATATTTTATAATCTGCATTTAAGAGGCTGAGGGGTCTGTAAGAGTCACATCTGTTTGTCCTTGCCTGGTTTTCGGGAGCAATGTGATTGTTGCGATTTCCAATGATTCTGGTAATTTATTATTTTTTAAAGCTTCTTTAATCATATTTGTAAGTGGTGTCAATCATTTATTAGAGAAAGCCTTATAATAATCGACTGGGAATCTTATTAATTTGTAAACACTTGAGGGCTCGAAGTACCTCCATCTCAGATATATCTGCATCAAGCAGTTCTTTGTCCTCATTATATAATTTAGGAAGAGTTATTCCATCTATAAATGTTTTTGCAGCAGTACTGTCGACCCCTCGCTCAGATTTATACAAATCTTCATAGAACCGTTTAAACTCTGCATTTATGGGCAAGAAGTTCATCATCTTCCGTTAATATTGTCCGTATAAATTTATCAGCTGTTTCTTCCTTAATTTGCCAGAACAGTAGTTGACTTGTTTTGTTTCCATATTCGTAGTAGTGATATCTAGTTCCTGCCATGGCTGCTTCCGCTCTGCTGGTGCATAAATGATCATATTGCATCCTTGTTTGTGTTAATATATTGAAGTATTCTTCCTTTTTGGTGGAAATATATTCCTGCTCCAGGTTTTTAATGTCAATCTCCAATTTAGTTATCTTCTCTCCAACTTTTTTAACCTTATTGGCGCCGTATGACATAACCAAACCTCTCATATAGGCTTTGAGAGCTTCCCAGACATTGGCATGTGAAGAGGAATTTGAATTGGCATCTAGGAATATTTCAATATTAATGTTCATATATGAAATAAAGTCAGAGTCCCCTAGCATGTAATTTTTAAACCTCCACCTGTGGGTTGCAGGTTGTGACATGTTGGTAGCCCAGGAGAGTTTGATGGGATTATGGTCTGAAAAAGTAGCTGCTAAGTAGGAGCAATCTATCACTGTTGCCGTCATATGTTGTGGTACAAGAAACATCAGTTCTAGAGTGCGTGTTATGTACTGGTGAAAAAAGGAGAAGTCCCTCTGGCCTGGATGAAGGTTTTGCCACACATCAGTTATGCCGATATCCTTCATACCCTGGTTCAGTGCTGTTGCTGCCTTGGAGAGTGAAGCTGCTTTGGGTGAGGACCGATCCAGAGAAGGCTTTAGGACCAAATTAAAGTCTCCACCCACAATATACTGGCCCTCAATTGTAGCCAGTTTCATTATTAAGTTGTTAAAGAATAAAGGGTCGTCGTAGTTGGGCCCATATATATTTACCAAAGTTATCTTATTTCTATTTATTTCACAATCTACGAGTAAGAATCTGCCATTTTTGTCCATTTCAACTGAGTTTAGTTGAAAGTTCAGGTGTTTATTAATAAGCAGGGTGACGCCTCTTGCTTTGGAAGTATATGACGAGTAAAAAACATTGCCCACCCAGGTCTACGTAATTTTAAATGTTCAGCGTCTGTGAGGTGACTCTCCTGGATAAACGCAACATCTACACTCTGCCTCTTTAAGGATGTCAGCATTTTCTTCCTCTTAATGGGTGAATTGATCCTCTATTCCAAGATATACAAGTTAGATGAACCGTAATTTAAGTTTTTTATATGAATATCCTGGACGGGTAAGTGTCATGGTATTCAACTCTGGGGATTTCTGAACACATTCCTGCTGTCCTGAGTTTCGATGTGGTGGAGCTCTGCACATGGGCATAATAGTAAGATACAGCCTAGACCAGGGAGCTGTGTGAACAGTTGTGTAAGTGTGAGTAAAATGTTTGGTAAGAGACCAAACATAACCCCAAAACGTTAAAATAAAACCCCTGTGACAAAACCACATTAGGTAGGTGAGTAGTGGAGGCCCAGGCAGCGGCTGAGATCGAAACTTTAGCCACTCTCAGTGAAATATTTACAGCAAAGCACTGAATTTTACAGTCAGATATAGAACATAACTGTATAAGAGACAAACTGGTTGATCAAGATGTGATCACACTCACCCAGTAGGGGGTTAATGTCATGGTCATAAATGCTCACAAAATCTGTACTTTTATGAAATCGTACACATTATTTTAACTGACTAACGAGCAATTATTTCTATTAGTTATCAAATACCGGATTACCACAAGTCGTATCTCCAATTCGTCTGAAAAATAGAGGATGGAGAGTTTCTATGCCAATGCTTGATGTTATAGTCTTTTCTTCCTTCATGTCGCCCCCACCCCCAAAGTTAACAGTGGAGGGCTTCTCATCTGAGAGTATAAGAGTGAATTGCTTTGTTGAAATCACATTAGATCACTTTAGTCTACTGACTCGGAAGATCTTTCAGAGAACGTTGTGCTTCGGCAGGAGTGGGGAAAACTTTGATGGATCCCTGGTGCCTGATGCGAAGCTGAGCTGGGTACATCAGAGCATATTCGATCTCCTTCTCTCGCAGCCTCTGTTTCATGGAACTCGTCTCGTCTGCGTTGCAGGTCTGCGCTGTAATCCGGGAAAAAGATATTTTCTTATTCTCGTATGTCATCTCTCCCCTACTTCTAGCCAGTCGGAGGACTTTCTCTTTGTCTCTGAAGTCCAGAAACTTAGCGATGAGGGGCCGCGGTCTGTCAGACTTCTCCCCGACGCGGTGCGCTCTTTCAAGGGTAACGTGTGAGGTGAAGTTAGCATTCCCCAGGATTTGTGGTATAAATTTCTCCTTCTGCTTGCTCAGGGATGTTCATTAAGGTTGGACCTCCTACCGCGGTTCTCCAAGTCCTCAATTTTGTCTTTGAGTTGCGTTGTCAATTTCTCCATTTTATCGACACGGTTGTGTGCGTCTTTAATGTCGTCTTCGTTTGCGCTCACTCGCGCCTCAACCTGCTCAGAAAGCGCATTGAGAGGATTCAATTTTCGTCAGGGTTGTTTGTATGTCGGCCGGTTGTTTTTGTCAACGTGGTTCGTGAGGTCCTCTTTAGTTTCCTTGATAGCATTGAGTAGTTTGCTAATTGGCAGTTCCTCCTCCCCAGCCGCCATATTTCTTGTTGCTAATATGTGCAGGTGCCCTGAAGTTTTAGCCGTTTTCTTTCGTTTTGAGTGTCGCAAATTATAACTTGCCATACAGAAGTTTCCTTAGTAACTTTGCCTCTTGCTATGGTCCAGAGTTATACGAGGGCAAGTCAGGATAAAGAGATTCCTGGGCCTACAGCCGAGCTCACGAATACACGTCTACTCTCTTCCACTGTCAGCCATCTTTAAAAAAAAAAAAAATCGCTCCTCTGACTCTTAAATCGCATGTTTGTTGTGAAGCCGTGTTCCCACACCAAAGCTCACCAAAACGCTGTAACGCGTAAATGATGTAGACAAGATAATACCGTGTCTCATTATTTTTCTTTTCTTCGGGCTGGATGAAACTTTACATTCTTAAGTCCATATTACACGTTGTGACGTTCAGCCACGAAGCTAACACACCAACACAGTCCTGCTGATAGCTGCGTGCTGTCATGTTATGTAATAGCACTACTGAGGGAGGTAAAGAGAGAAACACAAAGGTCATTCTGTGTGCACGGTGTAATCCCAGTATTACTGTGAGGCTCTGAACACTCACAGTGAGTTGCAGCACAGAGCCAGAATCCTGGCACCGTGCTCACAGCACAGAGCCACCTGTGCTAATTACTTAGCATCTCCCATGTGCACAAAGTAAGAAATGTTTTTAGTGCAGTTTGTAGTAACTTCTCAGCCACAGACCTTAGTAAGGCGTATTTGTTTGAGACACTGAGGACATGGGTTGCAGGCATCAGTGCACTCTGACGTGTCAATATGTATAAAATGGCAGTTATATGCAGGTGTTCCCCACTCTGTCCAAGGGCAGTGCTGATGGACGATGGGGGTCAAAGGTAATGGTGGTTGCTCAGCAATGAAGGTGATTCTTTTTTTTGGCCATTTATTCTAATAAATTAACGTCATTATAAATGTAATCTGTAGTTTCATGTTGCAACACACGTGTCATGGCATGCATGGGTCTGCAGACAACCCTCGTTTGTGCACAGACTTCAGCATGCTTTAAAGTGTGCGTGCATGTGCTTTTGTGGAACAGCTGCCTCAATCCATCATGATTCAAGGATACGAGGATTTTTATTATAATTTCAGCACACGTACTCACACAAGGTGAAACACTCAGGTTCTGTTTAGAAGCCAAAACGAATGAGAACACAACCGAGCAAAATCAAAGAATAAAAGTATATTTACAGTGTAAACTACGTGTAAATAAAAGAGTTGGAGCAACAAGCTGACGGACACGTAGCTCTGGGTTTGTTTTGTTTGTTTTTGTGATTCTTGCGTGGTCTGGGCTTGGTGTGAATTTGATTGGACGTCCACTCCTGGGAAGATTGTGTTTGTATTAGCACACACCCTGATGCTCTAGACCAGCATACGTCCAAATCTTCTGCTTTTGTCGAGGTGCTCACACTTTCTGATCATCACTTAATCACGTACATTTGATTAGCAGCACCTGGTTGCTACTTGTTCTCTTACTTCCTAAGTAAAAGTGGACTTTTCCATAGTTTTAGACTGGAGAGGTTTCCTTTTTTACAGCTGCAGAGACAATCAGGAAGCAGCATCATATCACTGGAAACATAAAAGTCATAAGCGGTGTGCATATGAACCCACTGAAGAAATGTGTTTTGCACAGGAAAGCTTACCTGGACGCAACTTCACCTTCTGGCAGTGGTTTGATGGAGTAGTAGAGCTTATGAAGAAACACCTGAAGCCTCACTGGAATGATGGGTAATCACTTTTATTTATGTTCCTTCTGCGAGAATCTGGAATGAAGATTTATTTGTCTCGTATGATAGATTGAAAAATGATCTCTGCTGTCAGGACTGTCAGCTTTAAACGAGCTTTGTGCTGTAGCAGAGCTGGTGGGGTGAGGGCAGCACTGTGCACTTGTGACAGTGCACCGGTGGTGTTTTAGTGTGTAACTGTGTGTGTTCGCAGGGCCATTCTGGGCTTTGTAAACAAGCAGCAGGCACAGGACATGCTGATGTCCAAACCCAACGGCACTTTCCTGCTGCGATTCAGCGACTCTGAGATTGGAGGCATCACCATCGCCTGGGTGGCAGAAAACCCCAACAAATCAGGTACGCAGTGGCTCTGCTTTCTGGCTCTGTTACATACACAATGCACTGCTGCCACACAAGACACACTTTTAAAAAGTCCACATAAAGCTTTTGCTCTGCTGGAGACACAGGTTGGATTTTCTTCTGTCAGTCACAGCCTGTGAACTTGTCCTTGAGTGACATGTCCACACAGAAACACACAGCGTGGCACAAAGGCCACTGATGATTACGAGACGCTGTCTCTGCGTCCGTCCTTTTGCATGCGATCACTGCAATCCTCAGTTCTTTTATGTAGGTGAGAGGCTGGTCTGGAATCTGCTGCCTTACACAACCAAGGACTTCTCTATTCGCTCGCTGGCTGACCGCATCAGTGACCTGAACCACCTCCTGTATCTGTATCCTGACCGGCCCAAAGACGAAGTCTTCGCCAAGTACTACACCCCCCCACTTTGTATGTGTCAGCCCATTTTTAACATCAACACTTCACTGTTACCATAACATATATCTACTGTTTTATTTTAATGTGTCTTTTGTTTTGTTGTTACCAGCAAAAGCAGTTGATGGATATGTGAAACCACAGATCAAACAAGTCGTGCCAGAGTAAGTGTCTCTGTGTCAAACTGCCACAGGAAATCTGCTGCCATGGGGTCAGTTTGTCACACCCACATGTGAAGCTTTACATCTCTTTTGTTTTCCTTATTTTTGTTGAGCAGGATTAAAATTTCAAGCAGAAAACGTTGCGATCCAGCAAGTTTCTGCTTCTGAGTATTTCTGTGTTAGTCATAACTTTACTAGCAGCTATAAAGATCACTAACACTATAATTTAATGTAAAACTAATCTTCTTAAACGTTCCTTTAATGCATTACGTTACTTAACTAGGTTTAAATATAAGTTATAGTTCTGCACAAATCCCAGTGATAGTTATGACACCATGTCTCTGTTTTCCTCACCTTCACCTGCCTTCTCTCTCACTGACACCTCCGTGTTATTCCTGCCTACCTGAGGCTCTAACACATGAAACCGTGCAGAAACATGTATTCTTCATATCGTTACCGTTACTTGTTGTTAATTACCTCCAGTTTAGACATGCGGCCCTGCTGTTTCTGGGCAGCTGGCAACGAGACAATGATTACGTTCACCTCGTATGAGAGTTTGTTGTTTAAGTGTCCAAGCCAAACTATGTTAGATCAAAAAAAGTTGCATTAACAGCAAAATGTAACCTTGGAGCACGGTTGTCATGTTCAGCAGAAGCAAGAACAGCAACACCTGAAGTTCAGGATATCCTCAGCAGCTCACCTCAGTATCAAACTTCTTACATTAACAGCGTCCACCACAGTAAACAGACATGCTGACAGCTGACTGACAGCCTGCACTCACTACAGGTGAACAGCAGCTACAATAGCTGGATTGTAGTCTGCTGACACCTAGTGGTGAAAATGTACACTGCACCAGTAACATCACTGGTTTCCTAGCTTGGCGTTAGCTTGCTGGCTGGGAAGATGGTGGAAGAGAGTTGATGTGCAGCAGCTGTTTCTTAACCATGTTGTTCTCGCTCTTTTTTTGCAGTCAAAATGAGAATAATGTTGATATCTGCACTCAAAACTTATAAACCACTCAACTCAATATTATCTGAATATTAACCTGAATATAAATATATTAGTAATATAAATAAAAATGAATATCATTGTAAAATGTGCTCTTCTAGTAATGCTGCAGTAGGCTAAAGTAAAGTGTGGCATGTCTCTGGTAGATTCACCACCCCGAACCCTGAACCCAGTGCAGGAGCTACTGCATTCATGGACCAGACTGCTTCTCCCTCTGTGACCCACCCCAACAACTTCAATGTCTACCCTCCCATGTAAGCAGCTTTCTTTTTGCACGTGTGCATATGTTTAATAAAACTCTTATAAACATGTGAAAACACAAAATTAGTCAGAATGCCTTTGACATTTGTGCAATAGTACTTCATAACCTTCACAAATCCAGGAAACGGTTTGTTCTTCTTAAGTCAGATTCACCAAGAACTCTGAGGTTTGGCAGCAAAGCATGTACACACATGATCATTGCTTCATGTAACAAAATTCTGTGGTCATAATCATCATGCTCATATTTAAAACAATAATATTTATAATAGAGATGTAATGCATATATTTTACATGATCAATATTGGCGTTCAGTAAATGCATCAGGGGAAAGCTGGTGCTCAGTGTCATGTCCAAAGATATTGCAACATGCAGACTGGAGCAGCCTGGGATTGAACCAACAACCTGTGTGGCAGAGCCAGGCTCCGGGAGGAGCGCCATCTACAGGAAGACGGGAGAAAGACACGCTGTGGAAAAGAGCCAGTGATTGATAATGGTGATGATTAAACGCAGAGTGGCATGTAACCACGTAGTGAGTGAGAAAGGTGACTGAAGAAGAAACAGCCTACGCATAATGCAGCATAACTCGGGCAGGAGTGGAAACTGGAAGCTGGTTCCACAGAAGAGGGGCCTGAACACTGAAGGCTCTGCCTCCCATTCTACTTTAAATACTCTAGGAACAACAAGTAGGCCTGCAGAGCGAGAGCGAAGTGCTCTAATCCAGCGGTCCCCAACCCCCGGGCCTCGGACCGGTACCGGTCCGTGAGTCGTTCGGTACCGGGCCGCGAGAGTTGAGGCTCAGGTGTGAAATGTATAGTTTTCAGGGTTTTTATCGGTTTTCAGCGTTATTTTGTTATCGTTTTGATCGTTTACTCGCTTTCCCTGGGTCTTTTCACGTGTGTTATGAATAAATCTTATTTTTTTCGGTACCGGTACTAGTTTCATTTTGTTGTATTTATCCGCGACACCTTAAAGGCCGGTCCATGAAAATATTGTCGGGCATAAACCGGTCCGTGGCGCAAAAAAGGTTGGGGACCGCTGCTCTAATAGGGTGATATGGTACTACAAGGTCATTAAGATAAGATGGGCCTGATTATTTAAGACCTTGTATGTGAGGAGCAGGATTTTGAATTCTGGATTTAACAGGAAGCCAAAACAGGAGAAATCTGCTCTCTCTTTCTAGTCCCTGTCAGGACTCTTGCTGCAGCATTTTGGATTAACTGAAGGCTTTTCAGGGAGTTTTTAGGACTTCCTGATAATAATGAATCGCAGCCTGCAGCCTAGTCCAGACAGTAAACAATGCAAACTATCAATACTGGTTTTGGGTGTCTTTGTTGTCACTGCTTCATTCAGGAATGTAAACCATCCATGAAGATGCTTTAACATTGTTTTCCATTGACCATCTTCGCTGCTGTCCTGTCAGGGCTGACGGCATGTTGGATCCCGATGGGGACTTTGATCTCGAGGACACCATGGATGTGGCTCGTCATGTGGAGGAGCTGCTCCGCAGGCCTATGGCCAACCAGTGGAACAGCCAGCAGTCCTAAACCAGACACCCGCACCTGCGGCACGCCCCGAGGTCATCTCCATCTGGAAACACTCACGCCTGCAAAACCAACTGGACTGCAACCAGGGCAAGTCGGGCAGATCTGCGTCACATTTTGTTATTCAGGTTTCTCTTTAGCTGTGTCCAAAATGAGAATCCTTGTCTACTCGCCCAAGACTTTTTAAAGAAGTAAAGTCAATGTTACTGCCATTCAACAAGCTTTAGATCCTCTCCTGCGTCCTGTAGTTTCTCACTGCTGCTATCTGGAGGTAGTTTGCTTCAGTTGGATTTTTATTAAAAACTGAGACGGGTCGTTCTCAGCAGAAGCTTTGCCTTTGTATGCGCCCGCTGAGCATCAGGAGACGTGCACGACACAGATAACACACAGCTTAAGTCCCTTTCAGACACGCACTCACTTTTCTGTTGCAGCTGTGATGGTAAGGGCCGGCTCATTTACAATAACGTCTGAATGCACATGGGCACAGCTGGAGGAATGACTCTGTGTCCTGGACCTGTTTGTTGTTGCTCGCCTGTTTCTATTTTACAGTATGATTAGACTGATGCATTTCCCAATCAGGAAGCCTGAAGCTGTCACACACACTGATCTCACTGTGGAGAAGTTCAGCTACACCTCACTGCGTGTCTGAAAGGGCCTTAATATCACTGCGAGGAGCTCTCTCTCCCAGTACACAGGCAGTACTGGTTACTGTGACACATAGTTAACAAATGTATTATTTTCTGTATTACAGAGATGATTTTCTTTATTATTGTCAAGAAAAATGAGAAGATTTCCAATCAAGACTTAAAGAAAGACGATGTAACTTATTCCAAATCTTGAGTAATAGCTTAAAGTAGAAAAGGACAGCCAGAAGGAAACAAACTTGTCTCCTAGTAAGGTACCTATTTATAATTAGCTCCTGAGCTTAGCTGTGGCCTAAGCTTGAGGACAGGTTTACCCTCCTAGGACCTGCCGTCCTCATATGTGGACATCACATTTTGGGTTATTTAGACCAAAATATTGAATTGTGCTCTACATGGGCCTGATATCTACTCACGAGGACATTATCCTGCTACTCTTCTATCAACATTTTAAACGAATATCCTCATACGTGGCTCTCATTTTTCTTAAAAACAAAAATAAGGTAAAAAAAAAAAATTAAAATCTGGTAATTCTTTGTTTTTACATTGATCGGGCCCCAATGTGACCAAATATCAAAGAGAAATTAAAAATGCTGCTGTGGAAGAGTTCAGGTCTCAGGAGGCTAAAGCTCCCTGTTGGCTCAGTGTGAGCCAGCGTCTGTGGGCCGCAGCTGTTTCAGTGTTTGGTTGAACCTGTAACAGCTGCTGTTTCTGTAACATGCTACACACCTGAGAGCAGCTGGAGACTGAACGTTAGTAAAGTGACCGTGTAGGGTGAGGTAGCTGTGGATGTAGGGCTTGTTGGCACCGACTCTAAATTGTGAATGTCGATTGGCTAACACGGCGGTTTGTTGTATCTCTTCCCTCAGAGGTTACTTGGTCTTCCTCTAAGTCCTGACAACAAACTGTAAGAGCCGTGTTTAAAACATTTCTACCAATTCATCTGTTTCTCTGTGACGACGTTGAACCGAGCTGCCTTACAGCACAGCGCACTTAGGTGCTATCACTATAACTGCTCACTGATTTGAATTTTGTTGTTTGTCTTTTCTCAGAGGGAGTTTTATATTATAGCAATGACATGAACACAGACAGATTTTATTTTTTATGATCTTTTGTTGTTGTTTTAACTGTACAGAGTGGCCTGAGACCCCTGAGAACTTTAATGCCATTTGAATAAGAAACAGTTTGTTTACCCAAAGCGCTTCAACAGTACAAATTCATTTGTGGTAATTTCCACTTTCATTCATATTTAAAGGGTGATAACAATTACTTTCCAAAACATCTTGTTAGCATCTCCACACCTCCAGGCTGGTGGATTTAATGACAGGACGCTAGTCCAGCCTACAGGCGGGGTTCATGTTTGGGATGCAGGTTCGGTCCATCAAGGCTTTAAAGCAGCCACATGTGTTTCACAAAGTGAGCGAATAGCAGCGAGTCTTTGGTGTGGACTGGATGTGTGGGTGTGTCTCTGTTTCACTTTGTGCCTCCTCATCTGCTCAGCTTGACTTTCATCAAAAGTACACCTGGCATGTATGTTAAACGATCGTGGGCGATCGTGGCTCAAGAGTTGGGAGTTCGCCTTGTAATCGGAAGGTTGCCGGTTCGAGCCCCGGCTCCGACAGTCTCAGTCGTTGTGTCCTTGGGCAAGACGCTTCACCCGTTGCCTGGTGGTGGTGGTCAGAGGGCCCGGTGGCGCCAGTGTCCGGCAGCCTCGCCTCTGTCTGTGCGCCCCAGGGTGGCTGTGGCTACCATGTAGCTGCCATCACCAGTGTGTGAATGTGTGTGTGAATGGGTGGATGATTGTGTGTAGTGTAAAGCGCTTTGGGGTCCTTAGGACCAAGTAAAGCGCTTTACAAATACAGACCATTTACTATTTTTAAACCATCAGCATCAGCAAGCAAAATGTGCTCTGTCCATGGAAACGTCTCCCTGAGTGAACTTCATCACAGACTGCTGCACACAAACACAGCTTCTCCACACTCTGCATTCATCAGTTATCGATCAGAGAAACAGTTGTCCATATTTCTGAGTGATCTGATGGCCACTGTGCTGTCACACACAGAGGATACCACGGTGAGAGACACAAACCACATGTTGGCTGTATGAGCTGGAGTCTCCAGCCCGACACCTTTTTCAAACTGGAGGGCTGATCACACTCAAGTCTAACCAGTGCCTTTGTCTAATTATAAACCAAGTTGTGCCATTTAACATGGGTTTGAATAGCACTCTGGCTGTAAAATACATGTAGGCAGTCACACGACATGTTTTCTTACAGCTGATAAAGTTCTCACAGTGTGTGAACTGGGCCTGATATCTGGAGGTGTGCACGGATCTGTTCATTGTAACAAACTTGTAGCCTTAGAGCACGTTGGCATGTTTAACTAATGACATCTGAAGTTTAATCAGTGACACATGTTAATGTGTGCTAAACGCAGCTTTCTGTGTGGTGGCCTTGAAGCCGCGTCCAAAAAAACAGCGATTCAAAAACTTTCCATGGTGGAGACGTCCTGTGTTTCTGTGGACGAAGAAAACGGACGTTTTTGTGCCGTGTCAAAGGTGTTGGTCGGCTTTTGATTGGACAGCATTTCTATGAGGGCTATTTCAGCAACTGGTACCCAGGCCTGCTCTCTGCATATCTGATGTTTTCACGTGAATAGTGTTTTCAGTTCTGTTTAAACGGTACCAATGTAGAGAGTGAAGCCACCGTAGTGATTGTTACGACCACGGCTCGTAATCACAACCATCACAGCCGTCCTATTAGACGACTCGCAGATTTGGGAACATTCACCGAGGACCTGAAAGCAAAGAAGGGACAAAACTTACTTTTACCTCAGAGTGTGTGTGTGTGTGTGTGTGTGTGTGTGTGTGTGTGTGTGTGTGTGTGATGTACTGTTTCATTATAAATTTGTGACAATGAGAAGGATGGATGGTGAAATTCTCCGACCTCTTCATACTGTTAAACTTTTCTTAGGCATATAATTTTAAATATTATCTGATGTGATGCGCGTCTCTGTACAATGATCTAAAAAGCCATAACTAAGCTTGCACACTGAAAAGGGCTGATAGTTCTCTACTGCTTACCCACCATCACCTCGTCTAGCTGATTATTTGTAAATCGCTCCGTTTCTCACGCTGACCCATTCTTCATGTTTGTTTGTCAGTGGCGTGTCAGTGGCGTGTCAGTGACATGGCGTTCACTGTCATTTCTCTAACTCACTGCATCTAGAATGAGAACCCAAGAAATGTTATCCCAGTAAATATCGGACCTGTGCAGCAACCATGTGCATGCGTGCACAGTTACAGTTAATCGCTGCCTTTATCGTATGAAGTTTGTATAGGCTACAAGCACGCAGTCAAATGTTAGACGGACAAGCAGACAAGTCCTCAGTGTATCCACGTGTCCGTCAGCCGCTGTACACGCCGCAGAAAGAAGTAAACTCCCCGTGGCGCTGGCGGGTAATCGGCAGCTGCTTCCAACCTGTCACGTCCAACGTTTCGAGACTGCTCTCTGGCATGTCGTCCTTCAGTTATTATTGAGTGCTCTAAAGTGTAAAAAGGTGAGTAACCCAGATTATACCAAATGCATACATGTTCCCCTGTGAGGGAAGAACGTGCAGAATGTTGTCGAGTGTAGGTGTGCGCTCCATCTTCATGCCGTGTCTCCTCCACTCCCAAGTGTTTCTTCTTTCAGGCCTTGTCACAGTTTATTCTCACTTCTTCCCAGATTTCAGTCCAAACTTTAAAGAGATAAACTTTAGAGGTTTGGGAGCAGGAGAGCTTTGTGAATGTGGGCCCGGGTAGATGATGAAGAACTGCTCTGATTGTTACTAAGCAGTTTTAACCGTGTGCGTAGTTTCTGGTCAGATGTTGTAGCTCTCGTATGTTGGATTTCTCTTTCAAGCTTCAAGAACAAATTGGGTGTTTGTGGGTGTTTAAAATGTGCGGAGAGCATTCGGGCCGTCGCAGGTCGCTCTTCTTTTCTTGACTCGTTTGCTTTGGTTCACTGTTTTGTTGCAGCCTCTCTTCAGTTTGGACTACTGTTGCTTTATCGAAACGTCCGACTCCAGGTAGCTTTGGGAAGTCTTCATTTTCTTTACGGGGCGACAGTGTGAGGTACGACTCCGTATGTTCAACTCGCACTGAGTCGTACCTTAGTTTGTGTTAGATTGTTATATAATTCTGCAGAAATACCGGCCACACCGAGCTGTTCTTGAAACGGTTTGAACCTCAGCCGAGTCCACGTTAGCTGTGGATCAGTCACGTGAGTCAGTGTGGTTGAGCCTGATCACTGATGCAGCAGTCTCTCCAATGTCCTGAATCAGTCTGTGTATCTGTCTGTGTGTTTGCTGGCTTCTGTTAGCTCTGTGCTCCGTCTGTTTTACTGAATTTCTCCTACAGTTTACTGGAACTTTGATGTTGGGATTGGAAATATGACAATAAACTTTTTTAATGAATCTTTCCGTTGTGTTTTTCTGTTCTTGTCCTGGCACACATCAGAGATGTTTGTGTGCAGGTTTGATGAAATGATTTGGCCTCTTACGAGTGTTTTTTGACCAAAATGTTTGTTGGGGGAATAAAAAGTGTTTGTGGCTTCTTGTTTGATTCTGTTGTGGAGAAAAATGACAGAAACATGAGCGCAGTCACTACGAGATGGATCACAGTGAAAAGACGAGGGCGTGGAGTAGATCTGACTGTATTTATCTGTTTTATCCAATGGCAGCAGCAAAGACATTACCACTAGATGTGTTCAAGCTTCACAGAGATCTGAAGTTTACAGAGGAGAAAGTCGCCGTGCTTTAAACTGAGCCTCTGCATGTTTCACGTGGGATGCATTCATACTTTTCTTGCTTGAATTTGTACACTTTGTGTTACCCAAGGTTCTGTTATTAGCCTTAGTTCTCCCTAAAACATTGATTCTTGACTTTTTAATGTGGCCTGGTTGTCTCCCTCTGACTCTCGTGTTGTTCTCAAACAGGGATGTGGGACTCCAGGCCTCGAGGGTCCAGCAGGTTTTAGATGATGATCCAACACAGCCGATTTAAACGGCTAAATGACATCCTTAACATGTCTCATGTTTCCAGAGATAATGAACTAATCACGGGATTTTTACATGCATTTATTATGTAGACCCTTTTCAAATTTATATTCAGTACTTTGTAGTATTGGATCGTGATTATTGATAAATCAATACAATAACTCTAATGTTCCACCTCTCAATGGAACTTCGAGCTACACAGAAACAGAAAAAATTTTATGTATAATAATGCAATTGATTTGCACAATAAGAAGAAAGTCATTTTTAATCATGTGTTATTTAGAAATGTTACACTGCTTTTTAAATGACACGTCACTTCTTGGTAACTGATGAAAAGCAGTTTGATGACAGATTTCAGTCCATCTCTTCCACGTATCAGGGTTTCTGTCCCAGCTGGGCGAGAGCTCCTCGTGTACAGCCTGACAGAGAGCGCGAGGGGTTGGTTGGATTTCAGGCACCGTGCAGCACGTCTGTGCAGGCTGACTGCACTCTTAACAGGACAGGGTACCAAAGTCCACACCAGTGTTGGTCAAGTTACTTGAAAAAAGTAATCAGTTACTAATTACCGATTACTCCCCCAAAAAAGTAATCCCGTTACTTTACTGATTACTTATTTTCAAAAGTAATTAATTACTTAGTTACTTAGTTACTTTTTAAAAACACGATTTACAACCTGAATAGGTGATAAATAGATCTTTCAGCCCAATTCTACTTTTTCTGCATAATCCATCACAAAATGTAATCAGATGGAAAAGTCTCTTTTTCAAACTTGTTTTATTAGTTTTAATCTTTTAACTTTATGCATCAAGCAAAAATTAAATTACATGCACCATTCTCTGACTGGAAGAAATTAGTTTAACATTTAAACCTATTTTCTGCACATTCCAGCACATAAAATAAAATTTTTTTTGTGTGTGTTTACACTCAGTCTTTCAAATAGATGCAAGTAAAACACAGCAGAAAATAAATAAAGTCAAAGACTCAGTGGTCCTGTTGCTCTGTTTTCACCTGTAAAGCAGGAGTGGGGTAGGTGGAGGTTTACCCTGGTGCAGGTGAGCCGCAGCGGTCAGTGGAAGAATCCGCGAGTTTCTCTGTGAGTTTCCCATTACGTCGTAGCTACTCGGTGCTTGCTCGGAAGTTTAGGGTTTTTTTCGCTTTAAAAAGAAGTTTTCTTCCCACGCACAACGGACGCTAATGTTTTTGTGACTTTTTATGGAATCAAACTCAAAGTAAGGTCAGTACTTCCACGCTTTAAACGCTGCACGCTCATACTCTCTCCCGCACTCGATATATGATCCATTGTTGATCTGCACACAGCTGTTGTCACGAACGTCGCACTCGCTTACGTCACTGTCATGAGACATTCTTGCAAAAAAATCACGGTTTTAGTAACACAGTAACGCAGCGTTCCTACGGGAAAGTAACGGTAATCTAATTACCGTTTTTGCAATAGTAATCCCTTACTTTACTCGTTACCTGAAAAAAGTAATCAGATTACAGTAACGCGTTACTGCCCATCTCTGGTCCACACACAGTGCCATTTATGAGATCCTGCAGGTTTTTCCAGTTGACCAGGAGTGAAGGAGTGACCCTGCATACCGGAGCTGACATCACACAGAGACATCTCCTTGTCCCAGAGGTGAACATCTGTCAGGTCTCCTACAAAGGACTGTTTTGCATTGAAGCCTCCACCGCAAGTGTCTTGATCTTGACCCAGAATGATACTCGGAGTGCCGGTCAGAGTGATGCTGAAGGATTTTCCGGTCGCTGTGCTTTCCATTGACCCACATTGTTGTCATCCCGCTTGAGTTCCACGTAGAGCGAGTGGAGTTCCATTCATTTTCACTGTCAGGCAGCCCGACCATAGTTGGCGCCGTCCCTTTATCGTTCAGCCTGTACGCGCCCTCACAGGGCTTTAAAAGGAAGAAGCCATTAGCTTCAGACGGGACAGCGAGGGAAAACGGAGTCTGCGCTCAGTCCAGTGAAGAATAAAATCTCATGCACAGAGACAAAGCTGTGACGGACTGGTGGTGAGTTTGACATAAGAAGTTTCTCCCTCCAGTGGGAGGTGAAAACCTTGTGTGAAAGACCTGCAAAGGAACAGGAGGACCTCAGACATCACAGAAGAGACGAGACCCTGTCAGGACTCGTGTCTATAATAATTAGCATTTCTTTTTAAAAGATGATTGTGCAGTCTTCAAAGCAACAAACACGCGTGGCTCCTGTGGAATTTTCTCAGATGTGTCAATCCACATTTTTCAGTTTATCTGTGATGTGTGTGGGGCGGAGTCTGACTTTGGTAACGACGGGACCATGGTAACCAACTTCAGGCGCACACTGGGATGCAGCAGAGGACTGAAATGTTACCCAGACAAATGCTACTGTTAGACGTTACCCACTACTTCAGAGGGTTAGTTCAACGCTGCCAGGATGTCTTTGCCTGCTGTTTGCCGACCCTCAGATTTAAATGTTTTGCTTCAAACGGTACATTTTGTTAAACCTGTGATGAGCTTTCTATGTTGCACTGTCAATGTTCAGCATTTGAAGTACATCATTATGTCCTTTTTGTGTTTGTTTGAGTCTGATGGAGATTTTGTTTCTTTATTGATTCTAATAAAAAGAAATAAATTGTAGATAAAAATCTAAAGTGGTAACTGTAGCTTGTAAAGTGAGGAAAACCTGTTACAAATATTCTTCAAACATCATACTTACTTCATTCTTACTCTCATTATTTTGTGCAGCACTAAAAGTACAAAGTCAGAACCTGTGTCCTCGTTACCTTCAGTCACCGGCTCTCTCACCTTGGTGCTGAGCATAAGCTGTGCAGACTGAGCTCCTCCATCGTCTCCTGCTGTTGGACAATCTCACAAGATTTGCTTTTGTTGGAGAAAATTTGGAGACTAAAAAAGTCTGAACTGATTCTGAGCAGTTACAACAAGTCAAATGACTCAGTTCACCAAGAGATTCCCTGATATGGACCAGAGCTGCACAAGTGTTTGTGGATGTGTGTGGTTAGCTGTTTGTGTGTACTTGTGTTACTGTCATAGTGACATGTTGTGGCTGCTCGACCTGCTTTTGGGATCAAAAGTCAGCCATGACACAACAATCAGTCTTTTCAGGTAAGACAGATGCTGTGCTCGTCCCCACGTCTGAGTTATCCCCAAACTTTTTGTTACATCAGTCATGATGAGAGAAAGGAAAACTACGGGGTATGAGTCATATTTGAGGTGACAGTGATCGAAGTAAAGACTTATTCATTTACTCGTCTGTAACCTCTCTCCCTCTCCTGATTGGCTCCTGACTGTTTGGCACGTCCTCTTTTCACCTCCACAAGTAAGGTGAGTTTATTTTGATCCTCACCAGAGTTCATACGACTTCTTTCTTTTTAAATGGACGACTTCAAATCTGACCTTGTTTTCTCTTTCAGAGTTGAGCTGTCCATGTGTGTCTGTGTGAAGTACACAACGAGCTGAGGTCAAACACAACACTGGAGAATCATTGATGGCTGTGTGATGATAACAAACCTTTGAACAGTGATAGTAACTGAGTGTTAGCCTGCTGGCGGTTGATAAAGTTACGCTTGTTTCATAAGCTAATCAGCATATGTTAGCCTCCTAGTATCACCAAGCTAGGACGTCAACCAGCTGAACTTTACTGAAACAACAAGCAACAGTAGCTGGCAGCTCATGTTCTGAAAGATATTACGGTCAAATATGGAAATGATTCTGTTGTGTTTGAACTTGAGTCAAAGACCACGACTCGATTACATTTAGACGATATTCATACACTCAGATATTATATTAAGCCCACTAAGTTGTGTTTAATAAAATATACCTCAAACAGGAATTATGAACATTGTCTGAATAGAAAGACATTAGAATTTGTTATTACTCAGTTTTATTTAAATAACACATTTAAAACAGAAGCTGACCCAAAGTGCTGGAGCCCCTGAGACCCAGCCTGTTCATTTATGTCCTCTGTAATGGACTTTTTGGTCGATATGTTTTGAATTATTTGAGCTACCCTACCAAGTCCTGATGTACTAAACAGAGGCAGGAAATCACAAAAACATTCAGCTGAAAGACCCACATTTATAAATGTGGGTCTCCAGAACACCCAGTTTCTAAATACACTGCTCAAAAAAAATGAAAGGAACACGTTGACAACACATCAGATCTCAATGTCTGTATCATGCTGATGCAGACTGGCTGTGACTGATGGAAATGAAAATGATGAACCTACAGAGAGAATTCAAAGTCATCCTGAAAAGAAAAGTAAACAGCTGATGACGTGGACTATTTTGCTGAAATATCCTTGGGCCCACTGTTTAGCTAAATGCAAAACTGGTGATTATTTATTTCTATGTCAGAAAAGATGAAGGGAAAACGTGTCAGGCCTCCACCTGTTACACCATTACAGGTGATGCCTCTGCTGAGCAGAGCAGTATCGCAGACGTTTAACTGCCTTGATGCTGCACTCTGATTCAAAAATGCTGCTTTTTTGTTTTGCAGTAGTTTGCATGAAAAGCATGTTTTATTGTGTTGACTAATCATTATGGAAAGTTCAACTCAGTGTTCAGGATGTACACATGATGATTCAGCTCATGAATCACAACACGCTGCTCTTCCCTGCATGGTGCAGCAGGCTGCTGATATATGTTCTATCCGTCTGTTGTTGAGAGCACCATCGTCTTTGCTGTGGCGTGCTGGGGCGCAGGCATCAAAGCAAAGGACAGACTGAACAAACTCATCAGGAAGGTCGAGTCTGTTGTTGGCGTGAAGCTCTCCACCCTGGAGGAGGTGATCAGTGACAGACTGCTGACAGGACTGCTGGTAATCATGGACAATGACTCCCATCCTCCATAACACTGGACAACCTGAAGAGCAGTTTCAGCAGCAGGTTCCTTCAGCCTGGCTGTCTGAGGGAGCGTTACAGGAAGTCGTTCCTTCTGCTGCTATCAGACTCTTTCATTCACCCACTTGGGTCAGATCCACACATTTGGAACAGAACTAAGAACACCTCAATGCCCACTGTCACTGTACACCACGACACATACTATTCTTTTTATATTTACACCTTTATCTCTGTACCTATTTATCCAGCATGTCTGTTTCTACACTGATTTTCTGAGTGCTTGATGTTTGTTGTATATTTGCTGCTATGACCGCTGTGATTCTGCTGAGCTGTGTTTAAAGCGTCGGTGCCGTCGGTAACACTGGCTTTAACAGTAACTCGCACACTTCTCTAAGTTTACGGTCATGTGACAAACTGATCACGTGCCAAAAAGTTTTAAGGAAACAACACTCGCCGATTGGCTGACAGTCAACGGAGGCCGCAGCGCTTTCTCTGATTGGCCAGCAGGCTTGTGGTAAAACAACGCTTCCGGGTTCTCCGCAAATAGACAAACTCGTTTTTAAACTTATGCAACGGTGGGAAAGTGTCTTCCGTGGACAGGGCTCAAAATGTCAGGCGGAAGCGGCTGCTGCTTGGCTCTGTTGCTCGTCTGGAGCCTGTGTGTGAGCGCACACTGCAGGTTTCCTTCTCTGGACCACATCAGACCGAGAGCCAGCGACCGAGCGCAGGGCAGAGCGGTGACCGAGCTGCTGAGGCGGCTGCTGGGGAACAGATCGGCCGAGTTCATCGTGTCGGTCAACGGGAGCCTCTCCAACGACAGCCTGGACGTGTGCGAGCTCAGGTCCACCAAAAACAACAAGGTCGTCGCCACAGGCAGCACCGGGGTGGCCGTGGCCTCCGGGATTTATAATTATTTGAAGTATTTTTGCAACTGCCACGTTTCCTGGTCCGGGAATCAGCTGGATCTGCCCAGACCTTTGCCAAAGCTCACCGGCGTCCTGCGCATCAGCACCCCGCACAGGTCAGTGACCCGCACCGTCCTCACAAAGGTTTCTGCAGGCTTAGAAGAGACCTGTGAGGGACCCGTTTAATGCGCCAAGTCCTTACAAAGGTTGGTGTCAAAGCCCTCTGTGACTGTCTCACCTGGTTCGACTGTGTGTCCAAACTGTGAGCAGCTCACGTTTCATTTCCATGTCAGAGACAACAAACCGACACTTCCTGATCTCACACACAGCAAACAACAGGAGGAAAGAAAGTGTGTGTTTGTGCTTTCCCCACACAGACATCGGATCAGCTGTAATGCGTTTAGACCCCCCAGAACTTGAAGTGTGGGCAACATCTGCGACATGAATTGAATCTTTATTTTGAACGTGGTACAAAAAAAATATAACCACATAGAAAAAAAGAGACAAACAAACCAAAACAAAGAAACCACAACTAAAAAAAACATGCATTTTAACAGAATTCTTATTTTAAAGGTGAAATGTTTTGTGTGTGTTTTGTGAGTATAGAGAGTATAAGAAGCTATAAAACATTATGTCATTCACAGGTCATTGGCTACGTGACTTAAATATTTTTAGTTTTCCCAAAATAATGGCCTGGTCCCCACAGAGGGGGACAGAGCTTTTAGGCCGCTGCACTCATAGTGTCACAGCTCCATTAACATGTAACAGGAAGGTAAACAAATCTCAGTCTGTCAGTTCTTCATTTGTTGTTGACACAGCCATTGTCCACTTTTTACTTTACTAGAGTTTTTACATTTTTAATTCACTATATATTTTAAACTTGGATTAAAAAAAACAAACAAAAAACCTCAAACATGTCACGTCACATTTTCCCGTTCAGGTTTAAGCTCCACGTAGTCACAGACAGCTGGTTGGGAGGTTCACCACTGATGATGTTACAGAGCATCCCATTCAGCTGTTGTAAAGACCTCCTGCTGTCAAATGAAATTACAGTTCACATGTACATAACTAAGAAAAATGTTTTCCCACCAAATCCACTTCACACCCGTTACATTGGATGTTCGCCAGCTCCTCTCAGTCGTTCCTGGGAACTGCTCACCACAGAGTGGACCTGTTGCAGTCACAGCCCCCGATGGCATCACGACAGTCGATGGTTCTTATAGTTCTCCGTCACCTAAGAACAATTGCACATCGAGTGCTTTTGTGACGGGTTCAAACTACACACAGGACAATGCCGGGGTACTGTCCGTATTTGAATAAAATGACGACAGTATTTGGGGGCGGGGAGTATGATTCTCAGCTTCGCTGCCCACAACCCAACAAACCCGGGTGCATGAGAAATGGAGCGTTGTCACACATTTGTCATTGTTTTCTCTGAGCGCTTGTACTGCCGCCAGGCCCTTTAAAGGACTCTTCCTTTCAGTTGTCTGTTGTGCATTAGACCCGCATCAGCTCACTGCAGCTATGTTATGTGCAGAGTGGCTGGGCTGAACCATCGGCAGCATGTGTGGTTCAGTTTACTTTGCTCATGTCTGTAACATAGTTGTGGGGAGCAGTGTGTAATCCTTCAGCATCATACAGGGAGTGTCTACACCCAGGCCTCCACTCTCACTTCACTGGAACAGTTGAAGTGTTGTAGCTTCATTTATGTGTTTTTCTGTTTGACTGGTCCTGTTTAAACTTCAGTGCGATATTTAAGCACCGTGTTGTGATTTGGTGCCCTGTAAATAAAATTTAATTATATGAAAAGTTTATATGTTGGTGTTGTAACTCTGTACTTCATGAGTGGCTTTGAATCCAACGGCTCACAAACAGGACAGCTGAAGGAATGACAGTGAATGATGCTGATTAGGTCTGGACTGTATGGACTCAAGGAACAACTTTGTAGTCAAAGGTGTTAACTGTTGTTCAAGACAGTGACAGACTGGCGACCTGTCCAGGGTGCGACCCTGCCTCTCACTCTAATAGGCGATAGGCTCTAGCCTATTAGGCTGTATTACCCAGTTTTAACCCTGAGGTTACCTGGATACCTCCAAATCCCTCCTCCGAGGACAGCCAGGCAGTCACAGAAACACAACAGTTTCCAGCCACCTTTTTTCAACAAATCAGCATTGTCAACCACTACAACAATGCACTTGCAGTGTTAAGCTGATGCACACCTTCAGACTTTGGTGCCTCCCTTCATTCTGCTGGAGAACTTTGAGTGTGAGGAGAGCTGGAGCTGCAGAGCTGTGTGATTTAGAGTATATTTTGAGGACACATAAATAGTATTACAGTTTTATTATAAGCTTCCGCTTATTGTTTTCAGGAGCCTATCCCAGCTGTCATAGGGCGAGAGGCGGGGTACACCCTGGACAGGTTGCCAGTCTGTCGCAGGGCCAACACACAGGGACAGACAGCCAGTCACACCTATTTAGATTTGTCAATTAACCTATCCCCACAAACTGCATGTCTTTGGACGGTGGGAGGAAGCCGGAGTACCCGGGAAGAACCCACGCAAACTCCACACAGAAAGACCCCGGCCTGATGGTGGAATTGAACTCAGGACCTTCTTGCTGTGAGGCAACAGTGCTAACCACCGTGCTATAATCACACCATTATACTAAATCATACTACATTTGTATTATATTTCTGTATTAAATAAAATGCATTTCTAAGCCACATATTTGTGTATTTGTATCTAGATTCCGGTACTATCAGAACGTCTGCACCTTTAGTTATTCCTCCGTGTGGTGGGACTGGCCGAGATGGGAGAGCGAGATTGATTGGATGGCTCTGAATGGAATCAATCTGCCGCTGGCTTTCACTGGCCAAGAAGCCCTGTGGCAGGAGGTGAGGAAGTCTGAAAGTTCAGCTGTTTTTTTCTGCAGCTCTTGCAATGATATGAATCAGGACTAGATCAGCTTTTGTACTTCAGTTCTGTAGTGTGTTTAACAGCTGGTTGGCATAATTCTCTGAGCAGTACGGGGAAGAAGTTAAAGTTGGAGGAGAACAGGCTCAGCCAGAAGCCAGTACATAAGACGTCTAGGAAACTTTGCTTAACACTGAAATAAGTTGGGACTAGATACAAAATGCCGACTGTGAGTGTTTAGCAGCTGCTCTTGTTGTTTTTAGGTTTACCGTGCTCTCGGGTTAAACCAGTCAGAGATAGAGGAGTTCTTCTCCGGTCCGGCGTTCCTTGCATGGAACCGTATGGCAAACTTGTTCAAGTTTGGTGGACCTCTGCCGCAGTCCTGGCACGTGAACCAGCTCTACCTTCAAGTAATCAAACCTCAACACAGCAACATGTCAATGGACCAAAGCCATTTGTGTTTAAACCAAGTTGAATGTACGCTGAGACGCTGCTGTGGACTCAATCATCTCACGTCACTTTTTCCTCACTTTTTCCAGTTTAAGATTTTAGAGCGGATGAGATCCTTCGGCATGATCCCTGTGCTGCCGGCCTTCTCTGGAAACATCCCCAAGGGAATCCTCAGGTCACTCTTCTTTATGTCTCAACATCATTTTCTGCTCTGTGCCACAGCAAACTTAGTCTTATAGGTACTTGCAGCCAAACCAGTGCTACCATTAATAATTACATAAACCAGTCTGATTGGCTGCGGGTATTTATTTTTCTTACAGATGTGTGATGCTTATCTGCCGTTACAGCACTGGGACTAGAGTGTGGGGCAAGTTAACGTGAAAAGTGTTGATAGGAGTGAGACGTTCTGCAGGTTCTGCAACTACTAACCATCAACTTGACCAGTTCATTTAATGAGCAATGCAGTCTGCCTGTGTGTTCACGATGTTACTGTTACTTTGCCACATAAACAGCATTGTTGAGGCTCAATATAACAGATTTTCTGGGGTTAATTGTGATTTGAAGTACAAATGCTGTAAAGTCAATAAATATCAAAAGTGGATAAAAATAGACTGTGAAGAAAATGGCCAATACCTCCTGACATGTAGTGAAATATTATCAAGAAGACCAAGTATCACTAATTTTACTTGAATGTAGTTAAATCTAGTCCGTGTTTGCTGTTACCGTCCTTCTGACAAACTGATCTTTGTTTCATTCCTCTGTTACACCGTCACTGAGTCTTATTCTTACCTTGTGAAAGAAACAAGTACACATGCAACATACATCACGTTTATCTAACATGCGCAGCCGTCAGTTTTGTGCTTACCACCGTACGCATGCTGGTAATGCCACATGTAAGGAAACACAGTGATCTCGACCTGAGGCTGAGAAAGCTCTGAGGATGTTGTGAGGCAGGATTCACATGGATGCATTTCAGGCTTTGACACGCTCGCTTCTCATTCGCTTTGGTTGGAGTGACGTCACGAGCTGCCAGACTGAACTATGGATCCGTTGGTCCGCTTTGCTCATGCTGCTTAACTTTGGAAGTGCCAGCCAATCAGAGCACACGTGTTTTTATTCAAACACACAAATGCAGCTGCTAGCCAATGAAATCATGTTATGCAAATATCCCGAGACAGTCATTTGGCACCAAAATCCAGCAGACATTGATCATTGCAATAAAAGTTACTAACAGGTCGCTACCTGGGTGACTATGGCCCAGGTGGTAGAGCGGGTCATATACTAATCCACAGGTTGGTGGATCTCTTATAAAGAAGGTTTCTCGTCTGTTTTTGAGCATTTCATGTTGGAATTAAATAATTACATTTCATCAAAAGAGGCAACAATTCTGAAACTCTGGATATTTTCCACTGATAAAAAGAACCAGACCTACCACACAGTACAGTAGGCTCCATAACAGATCATGAATGTGTGCCCGGGTTAGTCCACTTACACAGCACGATGGATCCAAAATGGAGTCGCAGTAGATCTGATTTCCCAAATCATCCCATCTGGATCCGTGTTGGATCTGTAGTTTGTCCCAGCACAATCTGTATTATTCAAAAATGATACAGAAATATGTCAAATCTAGCTGCCCGAGATGTAGATATAAGAAAGCTCAGGCGTTCTTATAACATGCTTGCCTTTAAGCTGCCTTTTTTCCATTTATTTTCATCTGCACTGTTTGTCTTGTTTATCTCTGTTTTAGAATTTAAAAAAAGAAACGCTTTAATCACAATTGTTTGAATTGCTTTGTTAGTTTGTCCTGTAGCAGCAAACTGCATCTCTGTGTCTGTCAAACGTATTTCATGTAACCACTCTGTGACTAGAGAGTTAGTATTGCTGCTGCTGCTTGTGTTTCAGGCTGTATCCAGAGGCCAGAGTAACCAGACTGGGGCCATGGTCTCATTTCAACTGCAGCTACTCATGTTCGCTTGTCTTAGACCCACAAGACCCCCTTTTCCACCACATTGGTTCCCTGTATCTGTCCCAAGTGCTGAAGCAATTTGGGACGGATCACATTTACAGCACAGACACCTTCAATGAAATGACTCCACCCTCCTCTGACCCCGCCTACCTGTCTGCAGTCAGTCGCTCAGTCTTTGCCTCAATGACAGCAGGTGAGTGTTTGAATCAGCTGCCTGAACCGTGACAATTTCTGGGTCCAAGTACAATAATTGCCCTAGTTTGTTGCCCCACGGATGACCTGTTGTACAACTTTCTCGCACAGACAGTTTGCTAAAGCTCCCTGCTGATTTTGAGCCATGTTCAAGAACTGGTCTATTATCCAAATGTTTTTCTCTCCAGTTGATCCCCAGGCAGTCTGGCTGATGCAAGGTTGGCTGTTCTTCAGCGATGCAGCGTTCTGGAAACCAGCCCAGATTCAGGCCCTACTACACGGAGTGCCCCTTGGACGGATGATTGTGCTGGACCTGTTTGCAGAGACCGAGCCAATCTTCTCCTACACAGAGTCTTTCTATGGGCAGCCCTTCATTTGGTGTATGTTGCAGAACTTTGGGGGCAACAGTGGGCTGTTTGGTACGGTTGAGAGCATCAATTCAGGCCCTTTTAAAGCCTTGCATTTCCCAAACTCCACCTTAGTAGGCATAGGCATGACACCAGAAGGCATTGAGCAGAATCCTGTGACGTACGAACTGATGAGTGAGCTGGCTTGGCGCAAGGAGCCAGTCAACTTGGCCAAGTGGGTGTCGCTCTATGCCATACGTCGCTATGGCAATACAGAAGAGAGCCTGACTGCTGCATGGAGGCTCTTATTTGCCAGCATTTACAACTGCAGTGACCCACACTACCGAAACCACAACCACAGCCCACTGGTCCGCAGACCATCCTTTCACATGAACACTGGGCTTTGGTATGACCCCGCTGACTTGTACAAAGCTTGGAAACTCATCATGGATGCAGCTCCTTCTCTTATGTCCAAAGAGACATTCAGGTACGATCTTGTGGATGTGACACGGGAGGTGCTACAAGTACTGACCACGTCCTTTTATCGAGATATTGCAGATGCTTTCAAGAAGCAAAACCTGTCAGAGTTGCTGACTGCAGGTGGTGTGCTAGTCTATGACCTCTTGCCGGAGCTCAATCGATTGCTGAGTAGCAACCGAAACTTCCTGTTGGGGACGTGGCTGGAGCGAGCTCGGTCCCTCGCCGTGGATGACAAGGAGGCGCAGCTCTATGACATGAATGCCAGAAACCAGATCACTCTCTGGGGTCCCAGTGGTGAGATCCTGGACTATGCCAGCAAAGAGTGGGGGGGGCTCATGGAGGACTACTATGCCCAGCGATGGGGCCTGTTTGTCCAAACGTTGGTGGAATGCCTGAACAGCGGACAACCCTTCAAGCAGGCTGCCTTCAACCAGGCGGTATTCCAAATAGAAAAAGGATTCATTTACAACGGCAGAAAGTACCCGACCAAACCTCAGGGAGACACGTACGAGATTGCTTATAGGATCTTCCTCAAGTACTTTCCACAGGCCCTAAACAGACTATAGTGAGCAGAGAGTACATTTTTTAAAAACTTGCAAGTAACAGCTTGAAGAATGTGTTTGTCCACTTTCAGTTGTCCTCGGCTGTCCCTGAACAAACTGCTTGGGTTTACAGGAACAATCTGTTTTTTGCACACTTACTGAAATCAGCAACAGGTGGTTTTGTCTGTTCTTGGAAGATTATTTTCACGACTGATCACATTCCCAATAATGCTCCGTATCAGAGGAGGAAGTATCAGATCTCTGCTCGACTGTTTGAGGTGTTCTACAAACTCTGTGGTACTGTTTTAGACTGAACACATCGTAAGGAAAATGTTTCACATATTCACCATTTCAGATTAATACGAGAAGACTGATAGGAATCTCCAATCTGCGCTTCAATTGTAGAAAGTCTGGATCTGTCCAATCCAGTCTGCATGCATAACCTGCTGTGTACCTGAAATGCGCACTTCAGTGTCCCGCTACTGTTAGTGGGAAAATCTAGCAAGGAAGTAGAAGCACATTTAACACACAAAATAATGTGTAGTTATAGTTTCAACTATAACGCAGACACGAGTCTGATCTCCATCTTTAGTCGCACAGAAAGCAAATCTGAATATTGGACATGTTAAACTTTAAGTGAATAATATGCTGTTTTTAGAAACGGACTCTGTTATGCATTAGTCTGAAGTTAATTTGGATATTGTGATTTTCTTTTCTTGTTTTTTCTAAACGAAATGAGCGACAGGAATATGTTTTATAGAACTGACATTAAGTAGAGGCAGAACAAGAAGGCCAGCGTCCTACTTATCGAACTGTTTGGGTGCTTCAGACGCTGTTTAACAACCACCTCCTGTATTTAGAGCTCCTGCTAACATGTTCAGTTAAACGTAGTAATAATCCACAAAGGTCTTCCAAACAGATGAATTTGTATTTAGCAATGAACGATAAAGCTGACAAGCTCATGTATTCTTGTCTGAATGATTATTCTGATTAAAAAAATATATTTTTATATCAAAATAAACACCTGTCAGACTTTGACATGTCAAAGGAATCAGTTACTTTTTCAGAAAAACAGTTTGATTGATTGATTGATCAGAACTGACCCCTCGAAGCGTAGATCACAGGACTCCGCCTGTGCAAAGGTGCCCCAGAAACAGTCCAGCACAAAGTAGCAGGACGTGAGCTGCAAGCTTGGGCACGGTACACTGCCTTTATGACATTAAAAAAGCTGGTGGAGAAAGCATTTAAAATGGAGCATAATTTAAAAATTGAACCCCGACTGAAAAATACTTTGTGCATATTTCAGGAGCTGCATGAAATTCAATTCAATTCAATTTTATTTATATAGCGCCAAATCACAACAAAAGTTGCCTCAAGGCGCTTCATAGACGCAGAGAAAAACCCAACAATCATATGACCCCCTATGAGCAAGCACTTTGGCGACAGTGGGAAGGAAAAACTCCCTTTTAACAGGAAGAAACCTCCAGCAGAACCAGGCTCAGGGAGGGGCGGGGCCATCTGCTGCGACCGGTTGGGGTGAGAGAAGGAAGACAGGATAAAAGACATGCTGTGGAAGAGAGACAGAGGTTAATAACAGATAGCAGTAATGATATCTGTAACAAATGTAGCATATTTGCAGCTCTGGAGGCCAGGATTACTGAATTGGAGACTCGGCTTCGCACCCTTCATTCACCCGTAGCTAGCGAGGCCCCTGTAGCTGGTGCAGCCGAAGATAGCGTAGGCCCCGCTAGCTGTTCCCCGGCAGACCCCAAGCAGCTGGGGAAAGAGGGCGGCTGGGTCACGGTGAGGAGGAAGCATAGTCCTAAACAGAAGCCCCAGGTACACCACCAACCCGTTCATGTGTCTAACCGTTTTTCCCCACTCGGTGACACACCCGCCGGGGGTCAAACTCTGGTAATTGGTGATTCTGTTCTCAGACATGTGAAGCTAGAGACACCGGCAACCATAGTCAATTGTCTTCCAGGGGCCAGAGCAGGCGACATTGAAGGAAATTTAAAACTGCTGGCTAAGGGTAAACGTAAATTCAGTAAAATCATAATTCACGTCGGCAGTAATGACACCCGGTTACGCCAATCGGAGGTCACTAAAATCAATATTGAATCGATGTGCAACTTTGCTAAAACAATGTCGGACTCTGTAGTTTTCTCTGGTCCCCTCCCCAATCAGACCAGGAGTGACATGTTTAGCCGCATGTTCTCCTTAAATTGCTGGCTGTCTGAGTGGTGTCCCAGAAACGATGTGGGCTTCATAGATAATTGGCAAACCTTCTGGAGGAAACCTGGTCTTGTTAGGAGAGACGGCATCCATCCCACTTTGGATGGAGCAGCTCTCATTTCTAGAAATATGGACAAATTTATTAAACCCCCCAAAATATGACTATCCAGAGTTGGGACCAGGAAGCAGAGTTGCAGTCTTACACGCCTCTCTGCAGCTTCTCTCCTCCTGCTACCCCCCCAAAAACCCATCTCCATAGAGACTGTGTCAGCTTCCAAAAAGACAAAAAACAAACTAAAAACCAGCAACAAACAACTTAAACATAAACAATCAAAAAGAAAGAACAATACAGTATCCACATCTGAACCAAAGAGTAAAACAGTGAAATGTGGATTATTAAATATTAGGTCTCTCTCCTCCAAGTCTCTGTTAGTACATGACTTAATAATTGATCAACAAATTGATTTACTCTGCCTTACAGAAACCTGGTTGCAGCAGGATGATTATGTTAGTTTAAATGAATCAACACCCCCGAGTCATTCTAACTACCAGAAACCTCGAAGCACAGGCCGAGGGGGCGGTGTGGCAGCAATTTTTCACACCAGCCTATTAATAAATGAAAGACCAAGACAGACTTTTAATTCATTTGAAAGCCTGATGCTTAACATTGTCCACCCCAGCTGTGAAACTCAGAAACCAGTCTTACTTGTTATCATCTATCGTCCACCTGGGCCTTACACAGAGTTTCTGTCTGATTTCTCAGACTTTATATCTAATTTAGTTCTGAGCTCAAATAAAATAATTATTGTGGGTGATTTTAACATCCATGTAGATGCTAAAAATGACAGCCTCAACATGGCATTTAGTCTGTTATTAGACTCAATTGGCTTCTCTCAAAATGTAAAAGAACCCACCCACCACTTTAATCACACTCTAGATCTTGTTTTAACATATGGCATAGAAACTGAACATTTAACAGTGTTTCCTGAAAACCCTCTCCTGTCTGATCATTTCCTGATAACATTTACATTTACAATAATTGATTACACAGCGGTGGAGAGTAGATTTTATCACAGTAGATGTTTTTATGAAAGCGCTGTAACTAAGTTTAAGAATATAATCCACCCACTGTTATCATCTTCAATGCCCTGTACCAACACAGAGCAGAGCAGCTATCTGAACGCTACCCCAACAGAGGTTGATTATCTTGTTAATAATTTCACCTCCTCACTACGTACGACTCTGGATACTGTAGCTCCAGTGAAAACTAAGGTCTCTAATCAGAAGTACCTGACTCCGTGGTATAATTCTCAAACACGTACCCTAAAGCAGATGACTCGTAATCTGGAGAGGAAATGGCGTGTCACAAATTTAAAGGATCATCATTTAGCCTGGAGAAATAGTTTGCTGCTTTATAAGAAAGCCCTCCGTAAAGCCAGAACATCTTACTATTCATCACTGATTGAAGAAAATAAGAACAACCCCAGGTTTCTCTTCAGCACTGTAGCCAGGCTGACAAAGAGTCAGAGCTCTGTTGAGCCAACCATCCCTTTAACGTTAACTAGTAATGACTTCATGAACTTCTTCACAAATAAAATTTTTATCATTAGAGAAAAAATTACCAGTAATCATCCCACAGATGTAATATTATCTACAGCTACTCTTAGTACCATTGATGTTAAGTTAGACTCTTTTTCTCCAATTGATCTTTCTGAGTTAACTTCAATAATTACTTCCTCCAAACCATCAACGTGTCTTTTAGACCCCATTCCTACAAAACTGCTCAAAGAAGTCCTGCCATTGATTAATTCTTCGATCTTAAATATGATCAACCTATCTCTAATAATCAGCTATGTACCACAGGCCTTCAAGCTGGCTGTAGTTAAACCTTTACTCAAAAAGCATCTCTAGACCCAGCAGTCTTAGCTAATTATAGGCCAATCTCCAACCTTCCTTTCATATCAAAAATCCTTGAAAGAGTAGTTGTCAAACAGCTAACAGATCATCTGCAGAGGAATGGTTTATTTGAAGAGTTTCAGTCAGGTTTCAGAGCTCATCACAGCACAGAAACAGCTTTAGTGAAGGTTACAAATGATCTTCTTATGGCCTCTGACAGTGGACTCATCTCTGTGCTTGTCCTGCTAGACCTCAGTGCAGCGTTCGATACTGTCGACCATAATATCCTATTAGAGCGATTAGAACATGCTGTAGGTATTACAGGTACTGTGCTGCAGTGGTTTGTATCATATCTATCTAATAGACTCCAGTTTGTGCATGTAAATGGAGAGTCCTCTTCACACACTGAGGTTAATTATGGAGTTCCACAGGGTTCAGTGCTAGGACCAATTCTGTTTACATTATACATGCTTCCCTTAGGCAGCATCATTAGAAGACATAGCATACATTTACACTGCTATGCAGATGACACCCAGCTCTATCTGTCCATGAAGCCAGATAACACACACCAATGAGTTAAACTGCAGGAATGTCTTAAAGACATAAAGACCTGGATGGCCGCTAACTTTCTGCTTCTTAATTCAGATAAAACTGAGGTTATTGTACTCGGCCCTGAAAATCTTAGAAATATGGTATCTAACCAGATTCATACTCTGGATGGCATTACCTTGGCCTCCAGTAACGCTGTGAGGAACCTTGGAGTCATTTTTGACCAGGACATGTCCTTCAATGCACATATTAAACAAATATGTAAGACTGCTTTCTTCCATTTGCGCAACATCTCTAAAATTAGAAATATCCTGTCTCAGAGTGACGCTGAAAAACTAGTTCATGCATTTATTACTTCCAGGCTGGACGACTGTAATTCATTATTATCAGGATGTCCAAAAAAACTCACTGAAAAGCCTTCAGCTAATCCAAAATGCTGCAGCAAGAGTCCTGACAGGGACTAGAAGGAGAGAGCATATTTCTCCTGTTTTGGCTTCCCTTCATTGGCTTCCTGTTAAGTCCAGAATTGAATTCAAAATCCTGCTCCTCACATACAAGGTCTTAAATAATCAGGCCCCATCTTATCTTAATGACCTTGTAGTACCATATCACCCTATTAGAGCACTTCGCTCTCGCTCTGCAGGCCTACTTGTTGTTCCTAGAGTATTTAAAAGTAGAATGGGAGGCAGAGCCTTCAGTTTTCAGGCCCCTCTTCTGTGGAACCAGCTTCCAGTTTGGATTCAGGAGACAGAAACTATCTCTACTTTTAAGATTAGGCTTAAAACTTTCCTTTTTGCTAAAGCATATAGTTAGGGCTGGACCAGGTGACCCTGAATCCTCCCTTAGTTATGCTGCAATAGACGTAGGCTGCCGGGGGATTCCCATGATGCATTGAGTTTTTCCTTTCCAGTCACCTTTCTCACTCACTATGTATTAATAGACCTCTCTGCATTGAATCATATCTGTTATTAACCTCTGTCTCTCTTCCACAGCATGTCTTTATCCTGTCTTCCTTCTCTCACCCCAACCGGTCGCAGCAGATGGCCCCGCCCCTCCCTGAGCCTGGTTCTGCCGGAGGTTTCTTCCTGTTAAAAGGGAGTTTTTCCTTCCCACTGTCGCCAAAGTGCTTGCTCATAGGGGGTCATATGATTGTTGGGTTTTTCTCTGTATCTATGAAGCGCCTTGAGGCGACTTTTGTTGTGATTTGGCGCTATATAAATAAAATTGAATTGAATTGAATTGAATTGAATGATTCAGTGCAGAGAGGTCTGTTAACACATAGTGAGTGAGAAAGGTGACTGGAAAAGAAAAACTCAATGCATCATGGGAATCCCCCGGCAGCCTACGTCTATTGCAGCATAACTAAGGGAGGATTCAGCGTCACCTGGTCCAGCCCTAACTATATGCTTTAGCAAAAAGGAAAGTTTGAAGCCTAATCTTGAAAGTAGAGATAGTGTCTGTCTCCCGAATCCAAACTGGAAGCTGGTTCCACAGAAGAGGGGCCTGAAAACTGAAGGCTCTGCCTCCCATTCTACTTTAAATACTCTAGGAACAACAAGTAGGCCTGCAGTGTGAGAGCGAAGTGCTCTAATAGGGTGATATGGTACTACAAGGTCATTAAGATAAGATGGGGCCTGATTATTTAAGACCTTGTATGTGAGGAGCAGGATTTTGAATTCAATTCTGGATTTAACAGGAAACCATTTATAACATTTCTCATTAATGAAGGCATCTTTTAAATATCTCTGAAATGTGCAGCGACTCTCACCGGTCCCCAGGACAGCCCCCAGCTGGCTCCCCAGGCATGGCGTCAGACCAGGTGGGGTTCTCCCAGATAATGGACAGAGAATCCCGAGTACTGGAGCTGGCCCTCCCTGAGGTCCCTGCCACAGTATCCTCGAGGCTTGACCAGGATGTCGCCTTCAGGGGCCACTGCTGCCCGATTTTCAGGACCAGAATCAGAAATGCTTTATTACAGTTTTTTCTGATGGCTTTAACCCTAACTGTGATTCTTATAGCACAATTCCTAAAACTATTAATACTTATAGCAAAACCACTCACTGAGTTTGCAAAACTAAAAGCACAAACACTGCTTTGCACTCAGTTTGCAATTTTGTAACACACACTTTGCAAAACTGTAGGCACAATTCACTGCACAGCACTCTTTTTGCAGAACTTTAAACACAACTCACTGCTTACACTCAATTACCAAATTTCCAACACACTCCTAGCAAAATTATACACATGTATGGCTATCATTAACACTATTTTGCCAACTGTCTGGCACACTTTCACATGTGAAAACTGTTTTAGATAATTAGTCCACTTTGCAATCAGCCTAAGCACTATAAACAGGCCACAGGTAAGCTGTCTATGTGGAGTACAATGGAAGGAGCAGTAAGAGTGAGAAGAGTGAGAATCAGAGGAGGCCGAGGGAGAGGACGTGGAGGTGAAGAAGTTGGAGGAAGAGGACGTGGAGGTGAAGAAGCAAGAGGGTTAGAGGAAGTTAGAGGAAGAGGACAAGGAGGAGCAAGAAGAGGACGAGGAGGGGAAAGAGGAAGGGTAAGAAGAGTAAGAAACAGAATAACTGATGACATCAGAGCTACAATAGTGGACCATGTCATCAACCATGGGATGACCCTGAGGGAAGCTGGCCAACGGGTTCAGCCTAAACTGAGCCGCTACACTGTGGCAAGCATCATTAGGACATTTCGAAATGAGAATCGGTAAGCACTTTGTAGCACTGCCATACTCTAATGAGAAACACAACAGTACCAAACATGCAAAAATACTGAAATTGTTACTTTACAGAATTGCTAGACGTCCAGATGTTGGGGGCAGAGGCAGAATGTTCACTCCAGAGCAAGAGACCCATATAGTGAACATGGTGATTGCCAATAATGCAATAAGACTGCGCGAAATACAGCAGCGCATAATTGATAATGACACCATCTTTCAAAATATACACAGTGCAAGCATTTCTGCACTAAGTCGTGTACTTGCGCGCCACAGAATAAGAATGAAGCAAATTTACAGAGTTCCTACAGAGAGGAACACAGAACGTGTAAAGCAACTGCGATATGACTATGTGCAGGTAAGCTAGTGTCATTGGTTCTGAATTTGGAAGTGCATACTGTAGTGCTGTGCATGGGCCTGCTGTGCTGAATTTGTTTTGTCTTGTCCAGAGAGTGATGGAACTAGAAGCAGATGCAATGGGACATGAGCTACTTTTTGTAGATGAGGCCGGTTTTAACCTCAGTAAAACCAGGAGACGTGGCAGGAACATTATTGGACACCGTGCCATCATCAATGTCCCAGGACAACGTGGTGGTAACATAACCATGTGTGCAGCTATAAGCCAAAATGGTGTTGTTCACCATCATGCAACCATAGGCCCATACAACACTGCACACATTATTGCATTCCTGGACACCTTGCATGACATGCTCACTGTTCAGAGACCAGAGCAGACCCGATATGTCATCATATGGGACAATGTTAGTTTCCATAGGGCTGCTTTGGTCCGCAACTGGTTTACAGACCACCCATCCTTCATGGCACTCAACCTCCCTCCATACTCTCCATTCTTAAATCCCATCGAGGAGTTCTTCTCTGCCTGGCGCTGGAAAGTGTACGACCGTCATCCTCATCAACAGGCTTTTACAGGCAATGGAGGAGGCATGTGGAGATATTGACCAGGCATCATGTCAGGCCTGGATACGGCATTCAAGGAGATATTTTCCCCGGTGCCTTGGACTGGAGGATATCGCATGCGATGTGGACGAAATTTTGTGGCCGGACCCAGAAAGACGACATGATGTAGGCTGATTGTCTTTTTTTTCCCTTTTTTTTGTGAAATTCCTATTTTGTGTTCTGACTTTGTCTTGGTTTTGATGAGTGTGAATAAACACCAATACTTGAAGTTTGGATCCTTGTATGTTTACATGACACTATGACAAAAGTGTGACCTCAAATTGACATCTGTACACAGAGACAGCAAAAGCCAGATGTGTTTTGCATTCATACCATCAGTGTGCAGTTGGCGCATTGTGTGCTTAGTAGATGATGGCTTGTGTGTACTGTTTGATACGAAAACACCATTTATACAAAGGTGTGAAGAGTTAATCTAGCTGTGTTCGCTTTTGCAAGAGAACTACAATGTTTTGATAATTGGGCGACAGGTTTTCTTATTTGTGTGTAGAGTTTTGCAAAAATAGCCAATAGTTACAAAAAATGTGCTTAAGCCATCAGAAAAAACTGTAATCCCGAAGGAAATTATGGGTTACAGCAGGCAGCACGCTAAATGGTGCATGAGCACATACAGACGAACCCTCTGACCAAACTTTACACAAACATCACTTGGGAAAGAAATGTCAGAGAAGTAGGCTGATAGGAAAAAAACAATGAAAATACATAACATGAGGTGAGAGGAGGAGAAAAAACTCCACTCAGACTGAGCTCCTACTGGGAGAACAGAAAAAACACCCCAGCACAAAAAGCACATGACTGTCAATACACCACAGAAACACAAGGCAAGCAACAGGGGCGGTAAAGGGTGAGAGAGAGCCGGTGTAGACAAGCATGTCTGCGCTGGTCCAGTCGACCGCCATCTGCCCCGGGAGGGGACAGGCATCGGAGGCGAAGACCAGGTATGACTGATTGATAATACTTTATTTATCCCAAGGGAAATTGTTTTAACGCTGCCAGACGATCCGGCGCTACCATGAGCACCCCTTCCAACTATACATAGAATACATAAACATAACATTGGGAACACAGGTCAGCGGTACGAAAAAAATATTGCAGGCAGTCGAGGCTCCTACCGCCCTGCACTGATGGTCCCCTTCCTGCAGACGGTTTGCTGCCATGCATGGCTGAGAGCAGATTGCCTGTGGGCCCCCCTGCCCCTATTGGATCTGCCTCTGGTCACCCCCCTAGGGCTTCCTCCTGGGGAGGGCTGCATGTCCTAAAAGGGACGTGAGGGTGATGGACTCCCTGTTGGCTGAACTACACAGGGCCATGGTGACCCAGGCTTGTCTATCCAACACGACGGCCATCTTGTCGCTCCACTTGCGGCACTTGGCTCATCAGTTGCAAGCGAGTCCTGGGGACCCAGAAAGTGCAGGGGAGCTGGTGGCTGCTTCCTCGCACATATCCTCGCTCATGAAAGAGCAAACCATAGCTACCGGCTGCTCCTTAGACTCATTCTGGATGGCACGCCACCACCTCTGGCTGTCACAGTCCTGGCTCTGGCAGGACAACCGGGACTACCTGATGAGGCAGCCAGTTGACCCTACAGCCATATTCAGACCAGTGGCGACCCAGCTCCTGCAGCAAGCTACAGACAATCGCCATGCTGCTCAGGAAATGTCACGGGGCTTGCGCAGGCATTCGGCCAGAGTGGGGAGGCCCTGAGCTTCATAGATGCTGCCCTAGCTCCAGCTTGGGGCCCTGGAGATCTCCAGCCCCAGCTGAAGGCCTTGATAGATGCGGTGGCCGCGAACAAGGGAGGCGGGGAGGACATGGAGCCAAGGCTTAGCCATCCTCCAGCTGCCCCCCTCCCTCCTGACATCTCTTTGAGCCAGGCCACCTAGCCCCCTCCCCTGTCTGCAGCACAGGCAGACCAGGGTGGCCTGGTCAGCTCTGGGGGCGGACCCTTGGGTGGTTTCCACCATGACCCAGGGTTACTGCCTGCAGTTTTACCGCAGACCCCCCGTAGCGACCTTCCCGACCTTTATCTCAGTGGACGACCCCAGCAGGGAAAAACTGGTGACACCTCTAGCAAAGGGAGCCATACGCGACGTAGACACTGGGGACCATGAAGCGGGGTTTTTTCACCCACTACTTCATGGTCCCCAAGCGGGATGGGGGTCATGTATAGATGCTGCCCTAGCTCCAATGAGGCTGTGGGGCCTCAGAGTCTTGAATTACCTGGACAACTCGCTGGTCTGCGCCTCATCAGCAGATCAGTGTTGCAGCCACGTTAACCTTCTGGTCTCCCATATTCAGGCTCTGGGGCTCTGCCTGAATCCCTATAAGTGCAGGCTGGAACCATCCCAAACCACAGTCTTCCTGGTCATGTCACTGGACTCCGTCAGGGCCTCAGTGTCCCTCAAGGTGGAATGGCAGCGGGTCCTCAGGGCGAGCCTACACCACTTCACCCTCCACTCTCGGGTGACCTGGGGCCTGTGCCTCCGCCTCATGGGCCTGGTGGCTGCAACAGTGCAGGTGGTCCCATTGGCATTCCTGCACAAGACCAGTCCAGCATCGTCTGCTAAGTCTCGGCCTGCGTCCACAGCGCTCCCACCAGACCACAGTGGTGGTTTCCCGGGATTCCACCAAGCTCTATGTTGGTGGAGTGACCCGTCCAATCTCCAACAGGGCCAGTGTATGGGTCTAGTGACTCACCGCCTGGTCTCCTCAGACACCTCCCCAGTAGGATGAGGAGCGGTCCACGAGGGCTGTGGGGCCAACAGCCCCTGGACTGGCCCATGGGCATCTCACCACATCAATATGTTAGAGCTGCAGGCCACAATCCTGGCACTTTGGCACTTTCTGCCTCAGCTGCGTGGGTTCCACGTCATTGTCTGGATGGACAGCATGGTTGCAGCGGCCTATATCAACCTGCATGGGGCAGGGCTGGCCTCTCCTCCCCTCTGCAAACTGGCCACCAAGCTGTGGCAGTGGGCTCACTCCCGATTCCTCTCCCTCAGGGTAGTGTGTGTGCGAGGTCCCCTGAGCACGGAGGTGGACATCATGTCCAGGGGGGGCCCAAGCCCAGGGAAATGGAGACTCCACCTGCAGGTGGTCGAACTCTGGGGCCATTTCTGGAGGGCAGAAGTCAACTTCTTTGCCTCCAGGGAATCAACACACTGCCTTCTATTCTTCTACCTACCAGTACGGCTTCCCTCCTTTCTCCCTCCTCCACTTGGTCCTCCGCTGAGTCCAGACTGAGGATGTGCGGCTGGTCGTGGTGGCCCCTCTCTGGCCCCACATGCCCTGGTTCTCAGCAATCCCACACCTCCTGGATGGCACACACTGGGAGCTCGGAGACGTGTTCTGATCAAACTATCAGTAGTTTCAAATTTATATGTAAGCTTTTGGGCGTGGCCGAGGCAGAGTGTGTTCACGCCCCAGCTTAGGTAACACCAGGTGTCTTTGCCTGGTTATATAGCAGTTTATTTTGACAAAGCCAGAGAACAGCTTCTCTTTTTTGTGTGTGAACAACAAAGTACTGCAGAACAGGGCTGGTTAGCATGGTTGTGGTAGAACATGCTCCTCCTGGACCTGGCTGTCCAGCAGGTTTGATCTCGGAAACCTTTTTGTTGCTAGGCCATGGTACTAACAACTGCACGCCAAAAATGTCAGATTTGATATATCAAAAATTAACAAGAGTTTATACCCTAGGAATATATAAGATACTATTAGCTGTCAAAGGTCACATTTTCATCTGACAGGATTCGTCAACTTAAGACCATGAATACAATGATGGTAATTTAACCAGTAATCTAACCAGTACAGCTCAAGTTTAAAGACGGGGTGGACATTATAATCTGTTACCCCAACGCATCCTCAGAATGTGGCAGGGAAAATGCCTACTTTTGAAAACAAATAACTTTTTAGCTCTTAGCCTCAATGGCTTGAGGTATTCCTGTCACTCTACCCAGGTGGGGGTCTCAGACACTCAAATTTGTGAACACGATAACCTGAGAAACGAGGTGATGTAGGATTTTCAAATTGATACTATAGGTGCATCTGCACTGACAATGACCTCAAGATCACTTTCAATTCAATAGCGTCAAATCAGAATAACAGTCACCTCAAGTCACTTTATATTGTAAACTAAAGACCCTACAATAAGACCCTTACTATAAGCGAGCTCTCGCCGACAATGGGAAGGAAAAACTCCCCTTTAACAGGAATAAACTTCCAGCAGAACCAGGGTTAGGGTTAGATAACCCCGCCATGACCACCCCTAACTGGTCTTGGCGATCATTGGACAAGACCAGTTAGGGGTGAGGGGAGAAAGAATGGACAAGCAACACTGTGGAAGAGCGCCAGAGATGAATAATAATTACTTTTACATACTCTAGGAACCACAAGTAAACCTACAGTCTGATAGCAAAGTGGTCTGTTGGGGTGGTACAGTACTATGAGGTCTTTACGATATGATTGAGCCTAGTTATTCAAGACTTTGTGTTTGAGGAGGGAGATTTGTAATCCAATTACTGATTTAACAGGTACCCAGTGAAACCACTCTTCACTGGGTACTCTGGGACAAATATAATTCTTTTGTTGAATCCCTAAAATTAAAAAGAAATAAAAACATCAACAAAACAACAACAATTTTTTCATTTTCCACGTACTTATGAGTGTAACCTTCACCCATACATCTATGCTTGCTAACCAAGCTTACTGGCCTTACCTGATAACATAGTACTTTACACTGTGGTCCAAATACCATCACTTCTAATCCTCAAAACGATTAAGATTGGAGCGGCTAGTTTCAAATACGGAGTCCAAAACCAAGCACTGCACTGCAAGACAGAGTTTTTAGATTTAAAAATAATTATCAAAATATCTCTTATATTGCTAAAATGGTTAAAGAAAATAGGTTCTGTCCTAACCATTTTAATCAAAAATAGGAGTATGTAGTAATCAGGTAGCATGGCTGTGTTCTGGTGTCAGGAATGACGCAGCTCGTCAAACTGTTTATATGTTTATTGTTGAAAAAACAATGGACAGAGGGAGTTGCACTGTTTTTGTCGCCTCTAATCTCTTTTCTTCAGGCTCTTTATCATACAAATCCAGTAAATGAAAATTCAGACCATTTTATAATTCCACAAAGACGATTTAACAGCTCAGAGTCGTAGGGTACAGGGACCGTCCACGTTCAGTCCAGTGCTGAAAGAGGAGCTGCTCCACAGGAAGTGCTCACAGCAAGCTTTCAGTCATCAGCCTCACATTCACATCTCAGTTTCCTTCAAGTGACACAAACACACTTAAGTAAATCAGTGTTGTCACTCAAAATAACTGTGCTGGATGAAAGGACAGTTAATGTGAACCACAGTTTGTATTTAAAGCTTTCATTAAACCCATCTCAGGTTTAATTGTACTCCTGTGTCTGCAGCTCTGTCCAGCTGAAATGGTAAATGGCCTGTATTTGTATAGCGCTTTACACATTCAGTCATTCACATACTGGTGATGGCAGCTACATTGTAGCCACAGCCACCCTGGGGAGCACTGACAGAGGCGAGGCTGCCAGACACTGGCGCCACCGGGCCCTCTGACCACCACCAGTAGGCAACGGGTGAAGTGTCTCGCTCAAGGACACAACGACTGAGACTGTCCGAGCCGGGGCTCGAACCGGCAACCTTCCGATTACAAGACGAACTGCCAACTCTTGAGCCACGATCGCCCCCACTGAACATTGTAGGAGATTACCAGAGGTCTTCCCATGTCACACGGAAAACTCAAATACTGCCAAAATGATTCTGATTGGCTGAAAAGATCAGAACACCCTCATGTTAACTGAGGATCACATGATGAAGCTCATGCTGGCTTAAATTTCTCCTCTCTGCAGTTTGCTGTGACTCTTCACTTTCCATCTGCTGCTACATGTTCGCTGGAGTAAGCCTCAAAATTAAATGTGGTGTATGCCAGTGTGCAAAAAACATCCTGGATTTGCCTCATTGTGACTTCCAGTTCCTGAAAAGTAAAATCAAGCTGAAGGATGGTTGGATCCTGATGTAAACATACCTGAACAAATGAGGTTCGGGAACAGATTAAACCTTTAAACCGAAGCTCTTTTTCCTGAAGAGATTCAGAACGGCACTCTGCATCCACGTTTCCTTCTTCTAACTCACTAAAGTTTGATTCGATATGTCAACTTTATTTTCAACATTTTGAATCTTACCTTCCTGTTAGAGCAAAGGTCATATGTAAAGCTCTTTAAGATGAACAATGCAGTCTTGTTTTAAAAAGCAGACAAGCACTCAAAGCAGATTAAAGTTTTTATTCACTTTGACTTTATATTACAGTTGAGATGCAAATGAATAAATTTGAGTAATTAGGCAGATTGTTGTTACAATTTAGTCAGTGATTCGGACTTTTTCAGTTTGCACCTAAAGTACTGTAAAAGAGATCGATGCACAAATGAGTGAAGGAAGAAAACAACAACAACAACAACGACAGAAATAATATGATATGCTTCATCTGATTGGCTGTAAAGTGAAGCAGGAATAAGATGAGAAATGTCACAAACCTGTGACCAGTGTTAGCAGACCAACACGCTGGTGTCATCAGGTTCACGTTGGGAACAAAGCGGACGTGATGTTGGTAAAGCTGCCTGCCTGCACCGAGACGCCGGGCCCCAGGGACACGCCCTGACTCGGTTAACGATTAAGCAATGCCCTTCTGTTAGTTAGCCACGACACAGCAGGCCCAGAGTCACAAGCTGCCACAATGATCATGATCCAGATGTGTTACCAGAAAATAAGGCAGCGCTTAAAAAAAAAATTCCCGTAAACATCCTTTAAGAGATTAACCTAAAATCAATGGAAATTATAAAAAAGAAGCAAAGTCAGAGAAAAGTGTCAACCTTTGCTTTTGGTTCACATTACAGTTCAAATACATTTCATCAGTTTCATTTACAAAACATCAGGATTTTGAGATTTTCCTTATGTCATGCGATTCAGCTGGAGTTATGGTGCCGAGGCGAGACGGTCTCAGCGTCACAGCCACAGCGTTCACACAACGCAACAGCATCAATCACGAGCACCGCCGAACGCTTTTCCAGAACGCTGCCTTATATCAGCAGGGGGATTATTGCCATTCCAGGTCAAAGAGAGGAGGGGCTGAGATTCCAAAATAAAAGACAGGAAGCAGATATTTCAGCACTGAATTTACAAGAGATAAAAAAATACTCGTTGACAATTTAAATAAACTTTGAGATCGTGACAAAAGGTCACATTTTTAAGAAAAGCAGTCTTCAACCGTTACTACTCGTTCTCGCCCACATCCAGCAGGGACTTCCTGTTCCCGGAGCTGCATCACCATTTCTAAAACACTATTTCCAGCTTTCTTTTTTAATATTAGCCTCGTTACCAAGACCAAGGACTGCAAGAAAACCGGGAGCAGCTTTGGGGCCTGAACTTGGTGCGATACAGTCATCTGCAGCAGGCTCCATCCTACCAAAGCACTAACAAACACAAAGCTGCCCTCAGCTGAGAGTCGTGTAAGAACGAGTTGGGATCACGCACAGAGCTTTTTCCTACAATCTTAAAACTATCCTTAGGGAATCATCTCAGCTTATACCACAAGCACATCGTGTATTAATCAGTGCAGCATGTCCCTTGTACCAGCCACACACACACACACACACACACACGCACACACACACACACACACACGCACACGCACGCACGCACGCACACGCATGCTCACACACACACACGTGCACACACGCACACCCACACGATCCCTTCACAGTTATAATGGCTGATTTTCCAATTGTTACCCAGTTAGAAATGAATTCCTCACACGATCAACTTAAAATCACTGACCTAAGCTAACAACAGAACAATGGCACTGGAGTCTTCACGACAAATCCAAATGTAGAGAAAAGCAGACGGGCGTCTGAAAGGATGATATGGCAGCTCGACGTTTACAAGGACAGAAGCAGCCACGGTGAAAGACGACGGGTCAACGCCGAGGTCGACATCGATGAGCTCGATCGTGTCGAAGATCAAACAAGCCATGGCTGAGACGGGATGAGGAGCACGGTAGCACTAACATTAAGTTGTTTCTTACAGTAAATACCTGAGTTAGACATGTTTAGACAGTGGTATGAACAACAACTGTGGAGCAGGCCCGCCTCATCCCTGACTCACGTCTGCTTTCCAGCCCTGGTTTAGGAATCTGACGCCACACTGTAAACATAAATGAATCCAGTTAAGCCCTGTGAATGATAAGATGATCAGGAAGTGTCAGCATGAGCAGCGGAGCTTTAGGTAGTTTACAGACAGACTGCATAGAAGTCACCACAATCCTGACCCTGTGAATCCAGGAACAACAAAATCCCTCCGTCTGCACAGCTGACCGGAAACATCAGGACTGAGGTGGTGAGTGGATCTGTGGTCTGCAGCTCGCTCCTGAAAGCGAGACACCGCAGAGCCATCGGCAGCGTTATCAGAGGTACGGTCGACACCTTCCGATCATTTTACACTACGTGCCGTCACAGTTTCACTGGCCGTGGCATCAGATACTCAAACCACTGATCGCTGAGGTCAGGTGACCCTGTGTGAGCATCAGTGAGCTGCAGACGCGGCGTGTGAGGTCCTAATGCCTTCATGGATTGGTTAGTGCATGTCGTGCTGAACACAGCTGCCCAGTTGCCTCCACTGCACACACACAGTCAGGTGAGATGATGCTTCGTCGTTTCAGCAGGAGGCGGGGTTTGTTTGAGCGAGCTCTACGCTGCATCACACAGGATCTGCTCCAGCACCGTCAGCAGGCGCTTCAGGCCGTAGATGTAGCCGTGATCCTGGCTCTCACTCGGGAAAACATGAGCAAAGTCGATCATCCTGACCTCCACCTCTACGTCTCCTGCGCCGCTCTCCGTTTCGTCGCCTCCTCGGTCCTTCGCCTCCTCCCCGCTCCTCCTGCCGTCCTCTCTGTCCACATCCTTCCCTTGCAGTTGGGATTTGTTTCCGTTCCCATTAGGTGGCCGTTGCAGCTCACGTGACTGTTTCCATGCAGAGTTGTCCTCCTCACCCGGTGCTGAGACGCCGTCTCCAGACACGGCGCTCACAGCACCACCGTCTCCCCTGTGACCGTCCTCACCTTTCCTGCGATTGGAATAAACAGCGTCCAGGCTGTAGTCCCAGTGCTCTGCCACCTGGATGTTGTTGTTGTTGTACTCGGCCACTTCCTCTCCTTGCCCCAGCTTTCCCTGTCGGGCTTTCCGCTCCGTGCCGCCTTCAACTGATGACAAAGACGTGGGCGTTTTTACCATCACAGTGGGGCCGATGGATGGACTGCTGAGGAGGGACGACAGGGAGGATGAAGAGACAGAGGAGGGCAGGCCTTCGTACACAAACAGAAGGGAGCTGGCATAGAAAGTCAGCTGGTGCTGGGACTCGAACCAGCGAAGGATCCGCTGCACTCTGCGGATGCTCGCCGCCACGGCGTCCTTCCTCAGGCTAACTCCATTATGGAAGAATTTAGACAAGCCTGGTGGACAGCAGAAGACGTTCAAAAACAATAACAACAATAATAATAACAATAACACACAATAACTCAAGCGCAGCCTGTGTCTCCACTATGTGTGCCATTGTAACACATTACTGTAATCACGCTGCACACTGATATGTACACCATGCTAACACAGGCCCGATCAGAAGTTTCACATCAGCTGAAAAATGGTAAAAAAATCCTATTTTGCACGTTTGAATCTTAACAAGGTTCCAGGAAGAAATGAGAGAGACACAAACGAGGTTTAACAGTATCAGGCTGGAGCCCCTTTGTTGAATGTGGAGGAGCATTCAATGTCATGTTCAACAAACTACAGCATGATATGAGCTTTGGGACATGCTGCGTGACCCTGGGGTGGGGGAGTAAAGCCCCTGTTTAAATTTCATCAAACATACAATCTCACACACACATACCATCTTTAAGAGTGTCCTTAACCAATCCTCTTCCATAATGCTGATCATAGGAGTCGAAAGTGTCCGTGCACACCTTGTACACCTGAGAATACAAGAAAATCTCACATTAAAACAAACGTCTGCATTAGTTTTGGTTTGAAACACAGTGTCACTGTTCTCAGAGTCACTTATTCAGCAGCTGGCAGCAAACCCAGAATGTTCCTGGACTTCCTGCTGAGACGGCACAACAACATCTGTGAGCTGTGACGAGGCCTGATCGGTCAGGACTTTGTGATGGATTTCAAACTGATCGAAGACAGTGAGCCAATGAGAGAACGGGATCTGAAGGCTGCCTCCAAACTAACTGAATCAACTGTCACAGGTTTATTTTAGCATAATAATGACATGTTGTCTTCTGTTTCCGTCATCAGGAAGACAGTGATCAGCAAACAGCAGCATCCTCTCTACGTAAACAACTGAAGTAGACAGGAACGCCCTCAGATCAGTGCGCTAACCTCTGATGGGAGCAGATCGTGATGATGCATACCCACACCGGTCCTGTCAGTAGCATACAGCTCCACTGTAATGCTGATGAATGTTTACAGCATTTAGAATCAGTCTATAGAGAGCACTCTAACTTTAGCATTACTAAGGTATTAGAAAAAGCTTCATTTATCATTTATACAGCATTACTCCTCCAAAGTATGGCATTCATAAACACTCATATGATTATGACTGTGAGGATTACCAGCAGTGATGTAGCAGCAGTGATAACTGTACACAAGGGGTGCAACGATACTCGTGTCGATATTGAACCGTTCGATACAGTGCTTTCGGTTCGGTACGCATATGTATCGAACAATACAAAATTTTTTATTTATTTTATCAACTTTTCTTCTGACGATGCTGTCTGTGTTGAGCACTCAGTGGATCTGCGCTCGACTACTCCGCCTAGGCTGCACTGTCGAACGCAGATCCACTGAGCGCAGCGCAAGCTAGCAAGACAGAAGCTAAGCTAAGGTCGTTGCAACATGGCAAATTGAACCTCCCCCACCCTCATTCAGATGTGGCGTTTGGAACTATTTTGGTTTTCATGTGACGTATGACCCTGAAGGTAAGCGCGTCATGGACTAAAGTAAAACAGTATGTTGGATGTGCCACGCAATGCTCAATTGGTGGGAACTAGTGCGTTAGCGCAGTTAGCTCGTTAACGTGTTGACGCACGGGCGATCCGCGGTAGCTCGTTAACGGAAATTTGCCGCATTATGGCATTAACGTCATTTTAACGAGATTAACGCTGACAGCACTAGTGGGAACACAACGAATATGACTGCACATTTACTCCGACATCATCCTAGTGCAAAGACAAGTGGAAGCAGACAAAAACAACAAGCACGCATGCTACAAACTTTACCCGAGTCATAGACAGCCGTTAGCACAGGATTCTCCTTATGGGGACCTGATATGTTTAATATGCTGCTGAGAATATAGCCCAGAAGAAGCGTATAGTATAGCTTTTATTTTGGAAAGAGCCATTTCTCTGTAATAAACTCTCTTTTCCAAAGATGAGTGATTTCTCCATCAGATAGATTTATTATTTTTATTACTTTGTTGTTTCAGCAACATTAAATTTAAAAACTGTACTTTTGAGTTAAAATATATATTTATAATTTTAATAAATGACAAATTAAAAAAGCATGAACATTTTTTTGTATCGAAAAAATATCGAACCGTGACACCAAAGTATCGAACCGAACTGTGAATTTTGTGTATCGTTGCACCCCTACTGTACACGGTGTAACTAGTGTGATGTTATTGTAAAATGTTTCCCAGATTAGCATTTTTAAACCTTTTTGCTTTTACAATAGAACTTTATTTTTACTGAATAATCAGTGTTTGGTTTAAAGCTGCACTAAGGTGTTCGTCACCAGCAGAGGGCAGTACAACAAGACAGACAGACATGACGTTTGGTGATGAAGCTGAGTCCAACGTTCAGTCCTGTGAACACGCTGTTGTTATTGCTCTAACCGAAGTTTAACGTTTGGGAGAATGAGCTGTGATGAATTATTTATTGCCTTTCCTCGTTAGTCGCGTTCCCCATTTCAACCTGAATATTAGTGGGCGGAGCCAACATGGTTTCAAGCAGCATCTGTATCCCTACTCCAGACCTTCCCCATTCATATTACACCAGAGCCATTAGATTTCTGTAATTCCAGAATGAATCTCCAGTTCGGGCATAAATAATGTTATCTAAATTTTACACTTTTACTACTTACAGTTTAAGCCTAAAGAGTGATGCTGACAGATTTCTTTCATTTACTTACCAAAATAAACCGAGACATATTCTTTTTCTTATATTAAAAAATATCTATTATGTGTGGAGCTTCTCACTGGTCCGGCCCACCCAAGATCAGACTGGGCTGTATGATGGAAACTGCTCTTGCAGTGTTCAGTAATATTAGAAAAGAACTATATAAATGGCAGTGCATGTGATACTCATACACTCACATGGACACTGCAAACGTGCTGACATGTTTATTTAACCGACCTCAGTAAAACATGCGTAGCCTCATACTTTAGACCAACACAAGCAGGTTTCTTTGGCTCCCTGGGACATGTTTGCTGTGCAGCGTCCCATTGTTCTGTACAGAAGCCTTCTCTGCAGAGACCACATGATAAACACTGAGCACTCAGCTAAAGTCCACACGCAGACATCACATTTTATGAGCCGTTTACAAAGGGTGTGGAGCTATAAAGCTGCTGCTCCGTCGGCCCATCGATCGATGCTAAACACTCTTCACATCATCTAGAGTCATCTGTCATCTAGAAACTTATTACTCATTTCTGCAAAACACATTCATGACGTCTCAGCACTGAATCACACGTATCCTTCCCCTCTTTCATACCGCACACTCTCTCGCCCTGTAAACCGACCGGCCGTCTGTATCCACTGTGAGCGAGACATAATTGAAGCCATAGCGGCTCAAATGTCGCCCTGGTTACCGAGATCTGCATCGGGTGATGAGGACCAGACCTTCAGCAGATCCCAGGAACGACATCTGAGATCTCCACCATGAAGGCGCAGTCCTAGAAACAGCAAAGATACTGCACAGGACCCTAAAGCTCCCAGGCCTCTGGCAGAGGATCACGCACAGGGATTTCATTTTTTTATATCTCTGTATATGTGTGCGTCTCATTTTTGCTACATTTGATCTTAAACAGACAGAAGCAGAAAATGTATCTAATGTGACAGAGTTGGTGTTACAGGGTTAAAGGGTGCTAAATAGAAAGTTTGGGGAAAAGCCCCAAAATCCAACCTTTGTGTCACCATTAGTTCAGTCTACATGAGCCCTCTGTACTTTATGCTCATCTCAGATTAGCCCCAGACACAGAACAAGTGGGCTCTTCACTAGAAACTTGTTTGGCGGCCTTTGCACTTCATGGCTCTCTGGCCTTTGACCCAGACACATCACACCAATAAAAGAAGAAGTGAAAACAAGTTTGCAAAGATCATCAACACGTTCACATCACAGCAAACAAGCTGGAGGTGTGGAAACGCTGAATGCAGTCCTCGAGTCAGAGCTCAGCGGTGTGGCACATTCAGATGAATGCTTTTAAACATCTGTTCAAAGACAAATAAAGGACAGTATCAGAGTGAGCACGAAACCCAACGCTGGCCTGTATCACTATCACACTCTTGAAGTAGCCCAAACCAGCACTCCTACTGAGGATGATGACGATGACAAGTTGTAATGGAAACTGATCGACCTGATAAAGGTTTCGCTATGTGACTCTCTTTCAAACAGATAAGCTGTCTCTGTCGTTCCTCTTATCTGTTTGTTTGGTGTGGACACAAGTGGGTGTGACTGTGTGTGTGCACGGAAGTGCCGCGCACTGTTCAGCTGATTTATTACAGGGTTAAAGATTAACCCATTTCCAGGTCCACTCCACGGCATTTCTCAGGACAAACGTTACTCGTTTTCCTTATCGTAGTGATTTGTGACCCTGCGCAGCAAAGATATTTCCTCCTGCAGGTTACTGCAGACATCAGCTTTACTAATGCTGTGAAAATAAAGATGCGAGTCTGTGTTGGAACCAACACCAGCCTTTCTACATGCACGTTCTTTGTTTGCATGCATGCAGCTGTCTTAGCAGATGTAACTAGCAAAGGTGTCTAAACGTGCTGGTAAAAAGATGCAACTTTTACAGCCGAGTCAATGCACAGTTACATTTTACATACTAAGCACCTTCAGCTTCACTGACACGAAAGACACTGAAACATGTGCGAGTCATAAGATCAGTCAACCTCTGAGTCTCACATTAGACCCACAGCCTGCAGAACAAGCCCATCGTCCTCCCTCCACCGGCGTGCTGACAGCGGCGTTGGTCGTTTTCCAACTGCACTGTCATGAATGTCAACATTTAACATGCTGACTGAGGTCTGATGGGAGCCATGTTGCTCTTGGGTTTTTGGAGCAGTGCACTGATGTCGGGGTGAATTTGCCGGGGCCTCCACTCCGACTGGCAGCCGTTTCCTCTCATTACCAAACGTTCTCTCTCGGTGTTTCCAGAGTGATGGGCAGCAACAGTTGCTTCTCTAAGATCACTGCTGATGTTTCTCCTCCACAAACTGCTTTCAAAGAGGTGCTCACACAGTTATCAGTGATATTCGACTGCACCTTCTACTCACCTTCTTAACTCCTACAGAAACACTCGGGGGGATATTTGGCTCTTCACACAAAGACTCTGCATTTGGACTTTTCACACCGACTGATCTGCAGGCCTGCATGTAAACCAGTGCGTGCTTTTACTGTCACAGCACCATGACTCAAACTCACCCTCAAGCCAAGCACCAGGAACCCGATCTCCTCCATCAGAGGGTATTTTCTGATCTGCTGTTCCCGTTTCTCCTGTGAGGCGTACGGGTCATAGCTCCGCTGGCCCAGCTTCACATCCATGATACAGGGTTTGATGAAGTGACGAGTCACATCCTCCAGCTTCAGGTACAGGTCTGTCAGTCACAACAGAAGCTGTTAGTTTGTCTTGTTTTGTCTGATTGTTGGTGAAATGATGAACGTTCACGGAGCTTGTTGGCATATCAGCGTGAGTTTTATTTAAAAAATCTACCTCATGTAAGAATACAATAATATGAAGACACACCCGCAGTGCAACACCTACACCAACAATCACACCTCATCTGGATGCACCAGGATGAACACGAATCACGTGCCGAAGCTTTCACAGCTCTCATCGAGGGTCTAACATACAGTGGTTTTCTCTTTAACTCTGCGGACAGCTACAGATCCTTACTGAGAGACTGACTGTTTCCTGTTACAGTAAGATGTCAGTGTCTGTACTGGTATTTGGAGCTGGAGGTCCCAGCGTACACTGGGTCAGAAGCTCTCAGGTTTCTGTTTGCTGATCTGAGACATCTTTGCTTACACGCAGGTAAACCGTGTGTGCAGAGAGGAGACGGTTAAACTCACTATTAGCTTTTTTTGTCTTTTGTCCTTAGCGGCTAACACTAGCTGTTGTCCGTGTGATGCCACAGTACGGCCTTACCGTTGGGCCTGTCAGGAGAGGACCAGGTGCCGTAGTATCTGGGCAGATAAGTCTGGAGCTCGAGAAGACAGGGATCGCAGCAGTCCTCTGCATACACCTAGGACAGAATGCCATACGATGGTTTATCTCTATGTGAATAAGTACCTGCCAAAGCTTTTACAGTAACTGAAATCATCTCTCAGGACGGCATGAAGAAAAGGAAGATGGTGCAGCAAAGAACTGAACAATCTTCTTTGGTATTAGTGCCTCCCACGACGAAAATAATATTCAGGCTCTTTATAGTAAGTGCAAAGAGGTCAGTGTACTGGAAGCGAAGGGTGGCTAAATCTGCTGATACTGGGACTGTTTTAAAGTCTCCTGAAGGTTAAAGGTACAAAATGTTTAAAAACAAAGAGCAAGCATGTGTTTGATGACACTGCCTCCTGAGCTTAGTAACGTTTTGGAAACTGGGAGCGATGCTGGTCAGTGTGGGCCTGCTGCTGGGATCACGTCAAACGACAGCCACACGTTAGCCTCAGACTCCGTCCTGACACAGCTCTAAAGAAAACAGTGAAGCAGCTCACTGTGGCTGCCTGTACTGATAATTCTTCATCCATCCAACACCGGCTCAACTGACCGCGAGCTACATCTGACCCGGTGACCCCGGGGGAACTTTAAGCAGCTGGTTAAAAAGCTCCACCTGAGATCCAACAGCCTGGGTAGAACATATTTCAGCTTTATTGTGAGACAGCATCGTGCAGCTTCTGAAGGTCACAAGGTTGAGTTCAAGTGTGAAGTCATTATGTTACACTTGAAATATAATAGGAGGGAAAAAACCAAGCAAACAAAAACTGCCCAGGCTACTCTGGCCTCGTCTGTGACTCACGCTGTAAACCTGCGTCCTCTGTGACAGCAGAGGATCAAAACAAGGCTGTTAATGCCCTTCATGTACTTACTGAGCAGCATTTATAAGTCTATGTTAACTTTATCACCAGAAACATGTTTACTGCTAATCTCCTTAAAATATCGCAGTTTTATTTTGAAAGCATAGCACACAAAGTTTAAAAACAATATTTTGAAACATTAATGTTGTTTTTATGTTTTGGACCATTTTCAAAGAGACCATGTGACCCGGTACAGTGTGTGTGTCTGTGTGTGTGTGTGTGTGTGTGTACCATGCTGTAAAACTGCATCTCTCGTGGACCTCTGGGTGGAGGCTGAAGCTGTTTGAGGACTGTTCCATCTGGATGCTGCAAAATACCTGCAAGAAACACAAAAGGCACTGAAAATGGAAACTTACAAAAATAATCTGTGTGAAAGGCCGATGGCTCCAGGTGCTGCACAGTAAGACGACGGTTTAAAGACACCTTAACAGTTTAACCATAAACAATTCATTCAGCACTGAGCTTTATGATAAAGTTCTTAAATCAAAGGTTTGACAGAAACACACAGAGAGGAAAAATAAAGTACACACAACACTTAATGATTCACCACATTTACACACATGACAAATACGAGCTCTCTGACACGGTCACAAACACATTCACGTCTCTTACAGTTTGCTGGTATTTTATTGGTGGGAATATGTTGTGTTTGGACAATGACGGGCTTTTTCCTGCACAGAGGAAAATAACCACCATCAAGAAAATGTGCACAGACCTGCTATTTCACACAGGCCAAGAAAACTTATTCTGAAGGCAAACATCCAGTCAAACGTGTCCTTTTAACCCTCCGGCTCACTACAATTAAGTCGGCTTGTGAGAATAGGGCAGGGCATTCAGGGAATTCAGAGCCAGTGGGTGTGTGTCACGTGTCACGTGGTACAGTCTATGCAAACCTCACTTAAACCAAACATATTTCCGCTCATGACGAAGAATCTTATGGAGACTGTTTCGTGTTGTTCCTGTTCACAGAAAGAGCAGCTGCTCAGACCTGAAACCTGGACAGTGGCAGAGGAATCGTTTGCAAAAACACCTTTAACAGCACAGAAGCAGCAGAGGCCTGAAGAAACAGTGGGAGGAGATTATACAAGCTCAACTTGTTCTACAACTGTCATAAAAGCCACAGCAGTCCTTTTCTACACCCGTTAGTTGGAGCTTAAGTGCTCTTTGTTAATATTCATTCTGTTCTTGAGGTTAGTAACTTGCCCAAAGACACTTGACATGCAGACTGGGGGAGCCAGGGATCGAACCACCGACCTTCTGATCAGCAGCTGACCTGCTCGACCTCTGAACACTCCGATGTTACTCTGCTGTCGCTGCCTCACTGACAGTTCGCAACAATATTCAGATTAAAGAGGTTCATACACACACACACACACACAGAAAAATGTTTGTTTGTTTATTTGTTTAAAACAAATATCCGAGTCAGCCAGCCTGATCAGCATAATCACTGCGTAAACATCTTCATTTATTCCCCATATTTACCAAAGTTACTGACTGTCAGTAAATCATCCATGTGAGCCGACACACCTGAACGTGAGCAGCCAAACAACAACATCTGATTCGGAGCTAACATTATGTCAGGCTTGAGTCCTAAGAATTACACTCTTCCTCTGATAAACAGCTTGAATACTCTCGTATCATATGAGAGTGTACTGAGTGCGAGTTCCAGTGATGTTAGAGCCACTGTCAGCTAACAGCTGCAAAAACAGCAGTGCTCAGTATCGCTGTCGCTGGACAGTTTCACTGACTCCAGAGTTTTACAGCCTCCTTCAGGGCAAACAGACGTGGACACATATTGACAGCTGAGGTAAACAGCAGACTGACAGCATACACTCACTGCCAATCTGCAATGTACTGATATCTAGTGATGGGATTTTGCCCCTTGTACCTAAATAATAATCCAATAAACAGATAAATGTCTGATTTACAGGAAATAAATAAATAAAGTACTCTCAGTACTCATCCAGAGCAGGAGGTTCTCAAGCACGATGTTTCAGGCTGCAAGAAGCCAATCTCAAATATTTGGTGATTGTGAAACCACACAGCAGCAGATATGGAGTGATGAATGAGGAACACAGTCTCCAGAGAGAAGCTGAACTGACAAGAGACGTGCAGCTGCATGAAAAACGTCTTTCTTAAAGCAAAAATCTCAAAGTGATGGAGCTGTAAAGACGCGACTACGTCAGGTGGACAGAGCGTGGCTGTACGGTGCCTGTGGCCTACGTGATCAAAGACCGCTGCACAACCATTACTGTGAAACAGGCTGTGGGACACCTTTACAATTACTCTGTTGGATATATTTGTAATAATACTATCAACAGTCATATTGATTCGTATGAAGCTGGCAGCCTCTTTGTGGAACTAATCAAAATCCATCCATTTCTGTCTGACTGTAACTGTGTCATATAAAAGTGTCTCCAGTATTACAGGTACACATCTTTCATACCATGATAACACTGGTAAAGTAATCCCATGTGTTGGCAACACTAAGACAAGTCCAGGTATCTCTGAGAGTCGGCGCTCAAGCTGAAGTGTTCAGCAGTAGTTGCACACCTAAAAACAACAAAACTGCTCAGGCTACACTTGTGTCTACAGTTGACTCACGCTGTGTCACTACTGTTGCACTATGACCCTGCTGGGAACTTGATTCATACTTCAAATTAGGAAATATGTCATTGGTGACAGTAACTCACTGGAAAAGGAGGATACTTACACGTATAAATGCTTCTGCCTGCAACCATCATCAAAGTGTTCTCCAGTCATTGTTTCCACATTGTATCACACATACAGAAAATATGTTTTCCTGAAACATTGTGCTATAATTTTGAGTGTATAACGCTCACCTCTACACTGCAGCAAGCGGGACGATGGACAACTTTCTGAATTTTGGTATTTCAACGAACACTCCAAATGATACTGTAGATCGCTACGTTTGCAAAGCACAGAGAGAACTGCAAAGAGAAACTGTCACATGTGTTCCCATCATGGAAAACACTCAAAAAAGGTCCAGTGTGTAAGTTCGCTGTTTGCACACATGGACATTAGACACACGTCTGCTAAACAGTTGATGCCTCTGCAGTCTTCTTTGGTGAGCGCGGATTCTATGAGGACAAACAACGGAGTGTCTGCATGTAAAGGTGCGTTAACACCTGTCAGGATTAAGTCAGATCTCCGCTTGAATAACCAGCTAACATGAAGTCACACGAAGGCGAGCACAGAGGTGGTTCTGTGACAGGAACTGTAAGTGCAGGGTGATCAGAGTCGTGTCCGCAGCTGACTTACCCACTTTATCCACTCCATATTTGTGACCCGCCACCTGATGTGACAGCGGGACGCAGCCGTTCAGGTGAGCCTGGCTCTGGAGCCCTGAGGGTGGCTGGCCGGGCTTTTCTTTAGGGGGTGCGCCTCCGGGGAGCCGAGAGGTCACCCCACCCGCGGAGGAGCCGTGGGCCAGCTCCAGCCTGCCGAGCGCGACAGAGGACTCCATCATCATCTGAGGCTGAGTTCTTGACATGTGTTTAAAACCGTGGATGTGCAGTGCTGGGCAAGAAAGTCACAAGCCAAACGTGTCATTCACATGCTGTCATTACGTAAAGCTCAGGCTACAGCCACGCGCAAATTCAACAAACTGTTCCCGGGCACGGTGCCGTCCAGGCGGGGACAGCACAGCGGCTGCGGCCGCTGCTTCGACCCCTGACACGAACCACGCTGACGGGCAGCGTCAGTGAGCGTACCCCCGCTGTGAGCGCCGGGGAACACGGGCTCTAAAGGCAGAGCTGATTTACTGACTCTCACATCTCGGACAGCAGCATAAATACATCCTGGCCACATCCCACTTCCTACCAGTGTCAGCGCACGCAGAGCCAAGGGCGACTTCCGCTCGCACACTCCAAAATAAAGCCGACCAACGTGGATAGATCATTCGGGATACACGGCACTGGCAAAGGACGAAACGTTATTTTACAAATGACAAGTTGGCTGTAGTTTTGTTCCAGTTGTACTCCTGTGTTTAACCCCAGAAGCCATTTATAAGCGTAAACAAAACTACTTAGGGCTTTTATTATGGCGGTCAAGTCACACAACTTCCGGTCTCACGTTCTCCGAGTTCCGCCAGCTCCACTTCCTTGCTTCAGAGAAGTAAATACTGATGTCGGAGTAAACGGAGGTGCACGATACAGAGACCCTGTTCCACGCAGCAGCGAGTCGGACACGCGGCGTGATCAGAGACACACTGACATGACACGATAACTGTCCTCAGCCCGGCCTTGTTATCGATCCTGTCCATTAGGCTGCTAACAGTCCGTCCTCGCGGACACACCGCTGCTGTTCAAAGCCTTCGGCACGAGGGCCCTGCAGCTGAAAACAGGTCCGCGCGCTGTGCCGCAGTCCTAAAGCACTGATATGAAACGAGGTCGGCAGAGCCTTCCTCGGCCACAGATATCCAGGTCAGTGTAGGCGGCAGCCTCTACGTAACGAGCAGCTCAAAGCCTCCCACACGTTTGCGACACTTGCCAGTACTGTCGCAAAACCATCAATTTTCATCCATGAACGACAGCACGTGCCTTCATTTGCATTTTCCACGAAATACATTTTACTCTTACGTGACTAAATATAAAAAGCGTGTCAGTGTTTCGGTTACAATCAGATATTACTGCGAGTCTAATAATAAACTGTATTTGTATAACCCCAAAATAGAACGTGGTTTGAAGAAGACAGTACAAAAGATCAAAATCACAATAAAAAATAGACTCACATAAAACCTGAACAAATCTGAAGTGAAAATAATGGGACAGAGAAAACGAACTGTGTAAAATAATATGCCTTTAGCTTAAATAAGTCAGTAATGACATGAGATGCACTTTATTTGGGCACAGCAAATAAACTGCTCACTGATCATCATGTGATGATCAGTGAGCAGTAGTGTGGCTCCATGCTGAGAAAGAGCACTACAGATATGATGTTTATTATAGAGGAGGTCAGAAAGAGCTTCACTGTGTCTGTATGGATGTGCATGAGGAGGCCAGGAGTGGCAGAGATGTATATGAGGGTGGTGCCAGAGAGACAGTGGTGAGGTGTTCACGGTGGTCGTGGGATCACACCTGGGATCTGCTCTGAGCTCCTTCCTCTTTGCACAGACTGTCAGATTAGGTCAGGCAGGCATCTCTGCGGACTATGATGTTTGCAGGTGACATTATGATCCGTAGGGAGAGGTGGAAGAGCGTCCAGAGAGGTGGAGGTACGCTCTGGAGAGAAGAAGAATGAAAGTCAGAATGCACGTGGAGTGGAGAGTCATCAGAGCTGTGACAGTGCAGTCATGAAACACCAAACATATAAAGGCTTGTTTACGTCATGTAGCCCTGCTCTGAAACACTGACATAGATCTTAAATCCAGCTTCACAGACCTCTGTCTGTGAAGCTGGATTTAAGAAATAAGTGTTTAAAGTTTATCTCCTGTAAGTACAATATGTTACCTCACCAGGTTGGTTGACCTATATTAGCTTATGTTAGCTAACCAGTGACAGAATTGATAACCCAGTGGAAAATAAGGACACTAAAACTACACATCAGTTTAAGGGATCACCTTTACGCTGCCTCTGGCTGCAACAATGGGTTTTATGTTCACTTTCACTCTCTGTGTCTTTAGCAGTAAGTGGATCTTTGCTATTTGTCTAGCTGTACTGAAAGGGGAAGATTCACCTGCAAGCTGTAATGTCCAAGTTTGTAAAGCAAACTTATAAATGACAACTGTGTGGAGGAGAGAACAGATGAGTTGCTTAAGGTATAAAAGATTTAATGTATTTGTCCTTGTCACAGTGGAGCTCCATCAGTCTGTCAGAGAAGGTCCTCTGCTGCCTGCTGTAAGTGGTGCAGAGGGTGGTCGAAAGCTTGCATAATGACCTCCTCTCCACCACAGCTTCAAATGTTTCCAGTGTGCAGCCAGTCACATGAACACATAGCGATCACTTCATTCTGTCTGTAGGTGTCACCAGCTATGATGCTGTTCCCCCACCAGAGCCTCTGTGCTGGTCTTCCTTTTAGCCTGTTGTCATTGTGCCACATCAGCATCCTGCCTCAGGATAGACACGATTTGTCCTCTTCATTCTGAAGTCAGTCACCATTCTTGTAGGTGGAGACACACATCACTGTGGAGCTCCTGTCCTGCACAGGCAGGACAGAGCTCTGCCCACTCTCACATTCTCATATTGTCTGCTAGGTAGTCAGTAATCCATGAGAAGTTGGACGTGTTTGCTGACACTTCCTGTAGCTTATTCTTCAACAGCAGCGGCTGGATCACATTAAATGGATTTGATAAATGAAAGAATGTGATCCTCCATCATGCAGTTACTCGTTTGTTTCTAACATGTAGATAGGAGTCCGATCTCTGCAGCTCCCAGATTTAACTCATACACAAACTACAGGAGGAGAGTAAATGCAGGTTAAGTAAAACAAGCAGGGTGTCTTATAAAATGCTCAATCAATTAATTTAATAATTAACTCTATGGAGAAACAAAGTTAAATAAGTCAAATAAAATGTTGGTGTGACCACTCTGTAGGTTTACAATACAATACAAGTTTATTTGTATAGCACATTTAAAACCAGAGGTCCAGTGAAAGCAGTAGCAAAATATAAATCCAAATAAGCTAGCAGGTGGAGAGCATTGATTAACCAAGCATAAGCAGATATCAAAATAAAACTTCAACAGTAAAATCAGTACAAAACATTGTTCAACAAAACAGAAGAAAAGGGCTTGCATAAGAGTACACTTACAAGAAGCGTACTCTAGATAGCCGGGAAGGCTAAACCAAATAGATACGTTTTCAAATCCAGATTTAAAGTCTGGATTGAGTCAGATGTGCAAATAGCTTGTAGGAGGTTGTTCCAGAGGTTAGGTGCAACTGAGGGGAAAGCACGGTCACCTCTGGTCTTCAGCCGTGACCTAGGTTGCACCAAGAGCAACTGGTCTGATGATCTCAGTGTGCTACTAGGAATATACAGGCTGAGAAGATCAGTAAGATAGCTAGGCACGGTATTATTTATGATTTTAAAAGTAAGCAATAAGATTTTAAAATCAATGTGATATTTAATGGGAGCCAGTGTAGGTCAGAGAGAATTGGGGTAATAGACCCAAACCTACCAGTACTGGTTAAGAGGCGTGCCGCAGTGTTTTGAGCAAGTTGCAGTCTATGAAGAAGGGCAGATTGGAGACCAGTGTATAGGGAGTTGCAGTAGTCTAATGTGACAAAGGCATGGATACGTTTTCAAAGATCCTCACGTGGTAAGTATGGCTTGGCTTTAGAGATTAGACGTAGTTGGTCAAAACTAGATTTAACTACAGAGGACACATGTTTGTCAAGCTTAAAGCACGGCGGCTTGTTCGTGACAGAGACTCTGAGTTTGGACATTTGTCCTGCTGTAAAATGAATTTGGGAGAAATTCTTTTCTAATCACTCTGAGGAGTTCCCGGCATCGGTGTTAGTTTGGGTGTGTTCGTATTTGTTGTTGTTGGTCTCACTAAGCTCCTTTTTTCCGTCTTCTCTTTCTCCTTATCACCCAGCCAATCACAGCAGCTCGCTGCCCCTCCCTGAGCACTCCTGTTTTATCTACTGCAAAGGGAGCTTTTCCAGCCCAGATTTGCCATCTGCTGCTCACAATAGATCATCTGATTGATGGGATTTCTCTCTTAATATTCCTGGGTTGATACATAAAGCACCTTGACATGGCTGCTGTGAACTAGTGCTATATCAGTATAGTTGAAATTGGTGTGGGGGTGGCTGAGGCAGTAGATACTCAAACTGTTTAGGGGGGCAATATCGGTGGCAGGAAAGTTTCTTTTCCACTGACATTCCTGATCCACATGCAATTCCACTGAAAATGGTTTTAATGCCAAAAAGAAACAAGATAAAAGCCAATGTTACCTGATGTTTATGGAAGATTTTTCACCTCCAGACTGTACAAAGCTAGGATAAAGGTGGAATTCACTGATTTAATGTCTGCTACTCTTGATGTAACCTAGAACTGACTGTGAACACTACAGCTTCTCTGCACCAGTTAAACATAGAGTATTACTGCAAACTTTATCACAGTGCTGCAAACTGACCAGTGTAGCGTGCACTAACCTGCGGAGAGCCTCTAAGGAAGAGGCCATCCACCCTTCAGACAAAGCTCATTTACGCCACTTGTATCCACTGTGTTGTTCTTTTGGTCACTCCTCATAGCTTGTTACGATAGGTGAGGGTAGGGACGTAGATCGACCGGTAAATCGGGAGCTTCGCTTTTACGCTCAGCTCTCTCTTCACCACGGCGGACCGGTACAGCGTCTGCACCACTGCAGCTGCAGCACCAATCTACCTCTTAATCTCCTGCTCCCCTCACTTGTCAACAAGACTCCGAGATACTCTTCCACTTGGGGAAGCAACTCGTCCCTGACCCAGAGTGGGCACTCCACCCTTTTCGAGTTGAGGACCATGGCCTCAGACTTGGAGGTGCTTGGATTCTCAATACACCCCTTCACACTTGACTGCGAACTGCTCCAGTGTAAGCTGTAGGCCACCACCTGATGATATCAACAGAGCCACATCTCAGAGACGAGAGTCTGAGACCACCCAAGTGGAAGCCTTCTGCCACTTGGCTATTCCTAGAAATTCAATTCAATTCAATTCAATTCAATTTTATTTATATAGCGCCAAATCACAACAAAAGTCGCCTCAAGGCGCTTCATAGATACAGAGAAAAACCCAACAATCATATGACCCCCTATGAGCAAGCACTTTGGCGACAGTGGGAAGGAAAAACTCCCTTTTAACAGGAAGAAACCTCCGGCAGAACCAGGCTCAGGGAGGGGCGGGGCCATCTGCTGCGACTGGTTGGGGTGAGAGAAGGAAGACAGGATAAAAGACATGCTGTGGAAGAGAGACAGAGGTTAATAACAGATATGATTCAATGCAGAGAGGTCTATTAATACATAGTGAGTGAGAAAGGTGACTGGAAAGGAAAAACTCAATGCATCATGGGAATCCCCCGGCAGCCTACGTCTATTGCAGCATAACTAAGGGAGGATTCAGGGTCACCTGGTCCAGCCCTAACTATATGCTTTAGCAAAAAGGAAAGTTTTAAGCCTAATCTTAAAAGTAGAGATAGTTTCTGTCTCCCGAATCCAAACTGGAAGCTGGTTCCACAGAAGAGGGGCCTGAAAACTGAAGGCTCTGCCTCCCATTCTACTTTTAAATACTCTAGGAACAACAAGTAGGCCTGCAGAGCGAGAGCAAAGTGCTCTAATAGGGTGATATGGTACTACAAGGTCATTAAGATAAGATGGGGCCTGATTATTTAAGACCTCGTATGTGAGGAGCAGGATTTTGAATTCAATTCTGGATTTAACAGGAAGCCAATGAAGGGAAGCCAAAACAGGAGAAATATGCTCTCTCCTTCTAGTCCCTGTCAGGACTCTTGCTGCAGCATTTTGGATTAGCTGAAGGCTTTTCAGTGAGTTTTTTGGACATCCTGATAATAATGAATTACAGTAGTCCAGCCTGGAAGTAATAAATGCATGAACTAGTTTTTCAGCGTCACTCTGAGACAGGATATTTCTAATTTTAGAGATGTTGCGCAAATGGAAGAAAGCAGTCTTACATATTTGTTTAATATGTGCGTTGAAGGACATGTCCTGGTCAAAAATGACTCCAAGGTTCCTCACAGCGTTACTGGAGGCCAAGGTAATGCCATCCAGAGTATGAATCTGGTTAGATACCATATTTCTAAGATTTTCAGGGCCGAGTACAATAACCTCAGTTTTATCTGAATTAAGAAGCAGAAAGTTAGCGGCCATCCAGGTCTTTATGTCTTTAAGACATTCCTGCAGTTTAACTAATTGGTGTGTGTTATCTGGCTTCATGGACAGATAGAGCTGGGTGTCATCTGCATAGCAGTGAAAATGTATGCTATGTCTTCTAATGATGCTGCCTAAGGGAAGCATGTATAATGTAAACAGAATTGGTCCTAGCACTGAACCCTGTGGAACTCCATAATTAACCTCAGTGTGTGAAGAGGACTCTCCATTTACATGCACAAATTGGAGTCTATTAGATAGATATGATACAAACCACTGCAGCACAGTACCTGTAACACCTACAGCATGTTCTAATCGCTCTAATAGGATATTATGGTCGACAGTATCGAACGCTGCACTGAGGTCTAGCAGGACAAGCACAGAGATGAGTCCACTGTCAGAGGCCATAAGAAGATCATTTGTAACCTTCACTAAAGCTGTTTCTGTGCTGTGATGAGCTCTGAAACCTGACTGAAACTCTTCAAATAAACCATTCCTCTGCAGATGATCTGTTAGCTGTTTGACAACTACTCTTTCAAGGATTTTTGATATGAAAGGAAGGTTGGAGATTGGCCTATAATTAGCTAAGACTGCTGGGTCTAGAGATGGCTTTTTGAGTAAAGGTTTAACCACAGCCAGCTTGAAGGCCTGTGGTACATAGCCGACCATTAGAGATAGGTTGATCATATTTAAGATCGAAGAATTAATCAATGGCAGGACTTCTTTGAGCAGTTTTGTAGGAATGGGGTCTAAAAGACACGTTGATGGTTTGGAGGAAGTAATTATTGAAGTTAACTCAGAAAGATCAATTGGAGAAAAAGAGTCTAACTTAACATCAATGGTACTAAGAGTAGCTGTAGATAATATTACATCTGTGGGATGATTACTGGTAATTTTTTCTCTAATGATAAAAATTTTATTTGTGAAGAAGTTCATGAAGTCATTACTAGTTAACGTTAAAGGGATGGTTGGCTCAACAGAGCTCTGACTGTTTGTCAGCCTGGCTACAGAGCTGAAGAGAAACCTGGGGTTGTTCTTATTTTCTTCAATCAGTGATGAATAGTAAGATGTTCTGGCTTTGCGGAGGGCTTTCTTATAAAGCAGCAAACTATTTCTCCAGGCTAAATGATGATCCTCTAAATTTGTGACACGCCATTTCCTCTCCAGATTACGAGTCATCTGCTTTAGGGTACGTGTTTGAGAATTATACCACGGAGTCAGGTACTTCTGATTAGAGACCTTAGTTTTCACTGGAGCTACAGTATCCAGAGTCGTACGTAGTGAGGAGGTGAAATTATTAACAAGATAATCGACCTCTGTTGGGGTAGCGTTCAGATAGCTGCTCTGCTCTGTGTTGGTACAGGGCATTGAAGATGATAACAGTGGGTGGATTATATTCTTAAACTTAGTTACAGCGCTTTCAGAAAGACATCTACTTTGATAAAATCTACTCTCCACCGCTGTGTAATCAATTATTGTAAATGTAAATGTTATCAGGAAATGATCAGACAGGAGAGGGTTTTCAGGAAACACTGTTAAATGTTCAGTTTCTATGCCATATGTTAAAACAAGATCTAGAGTGTGATAAAAGTGGTGGGTGGGTTCTTTTACATTTTGAGAGAATGGAAATCCTGTCCATGTTGAAGAACACCCACCAGGAACAAGTTTGACTTCTTACCGGCTATGTGGACCAAGCTCTTGCAATGGTTGTATAAGGATCCAATGGATGGTAGCAACAGTCCAGACACCCCTTTCTCCCAAAGCACTTCCCACAGAATACTCCAAACTGAACAATCAAATGTCCTCTCCACCTCGACAAAACACATGTAGGCTGGTTGGGCAAACTCCCACGCACCCTGAAGTATCGTCAAGAGGATAAAGAGCTGCTCCAGTGTTCCGTGACCTGGATGAAAACCTGGATTGCTCCTCCTGTATCTGAGGTTTGACTAACAGACGGACTCTCATTTCCAGCACCCAGACATAGACGTTTCCGGGGAGGCTAAAGAGTGTGATTCCCATTGTGGCGGGCGTGGTCTGCGGAGCCGCTGCAGGGGAGGTGGATGCACCTGAGCGGGATCCACAATCACGCCTCGCCGGCTTAAAGTCTGTGCTCGGACCGATGTCATGTTTGTTGTTGATGTGTGTGGCTGCAAGCTGCAGCTGGGTATTGTGTATAGCAACCGTGAGAGAATAAAAGATGATGCTGAAAAGCATAAAAATGTGTACAGGTCTGTTGTCTGATGATTACAGTGGTGCCGAAACCCAGCAGGAGGGCACAGCAGACCAGGGATGGAGCTGGTGGGTGCAGCGGGAGCAGGCCGCAGTGTCTCACAGCCAGCGGGAAGAACTCCAGGACCGGATCGAGCGCCGGATGCAAAGGATTGAGAATCTGGTGGTTCTGATCCAGTCCTGGCCGACACTGCCGACACCCCCACTGGCGTTCCCCGGTGGCGTGGGAGTGGAGGAGGTTCAGACTTTTCCAGCGCCCATGCGAACCCCCCAGGGTGCGACCAGCCAGGCCGCAGCCTGCCGCCGCTTGCTGCGTTTTGTTTTAAAGTTAAATAATCAGCAGATGAATCCATTATAAATATGTATATTTTTGGTTAATCTGCATCAAATATAAAAACCTACTTTTACAGTTTTGAATGAGTAACGATACAATAAGGATATAATAGAGACTTAGAGACACAGGGGGTATTTTTTCTGCAGTGAGTAAAACTGTAATACATTTACAATACTATTATTATTATGTTTAATACTTGTATTTAAAGTAACACTTTGAATGCAGGACTTGTATTAGATGATTGTTTCAGCGCTGAAACAATCAGAGTATTCACATGTCTTCTAGTTTGTGATGGTTTTATACAACTTAAGGACATTTGTGGCTTTGGAGAATCGAAACAACATAGTCTTTTTGTGACTGTTACAAGAGCTCAGTGTGAGAAAGTATGAGGCTTTTTCTTTCCTTGGCACACAACCTGTAAAAAGCCAGTAAGTCATGAAATATCTGAGGGTTTAACATTGTCGCTGTCTTTCTTGAGAAAGAGAAGGAAAAAGAGATTTTGTGCATCTTCCTGTATAATTTCAGAGGGTCCTAATCATGCTGACAATTACCCGTATCAGTTGGAAAGTTCATGTTATCACTGTAATTGGCCCCAAATTTCCTAAACATGAATACTGGGATCAGTAAACAGATAACAGTTTAAGAAATGCTGTCCAGGCCAGGCTCTTGGTAATGGCACCATGAGAGTGTTTATGCTGTAGGCTTACATAACGTCTCTAATTTAGCATCATTTCGTGTCTATCCACACAGAGGCCCAAGTGGGATTTATTCATCGGGTTCCTGTAACTTCAATATAAAAAATGACCCTTGTGTTCGCATATTAACTGTTACACAGCGTCGAGGTTAAAGATGTTTTAACTAATATAGACTGAAGAGAAAGACTGAAGCAGTGAGTCAACGCTAAATACTTGGTGAAGCCAGGCAGAAAGAAGATATTTGAGCATTACACACTTTGGTGGCCTGCGGAGGAAGAACCCCCTTTGAACAGGACGACCTTTGGCAGAACCAGGCTCAAGGGCAGCCGTTAATGTCTTTCTACTGGCTGCTGGCCAGTCACAGGAGCATGTTCAGTGAGATTACCTAAATGTACCACCGAACCACACAGTACTCCAGCTGCTCCAGGCTGCAGAATTTACACCCTTTGGCACATCCTTTAACAAATAACAGTTTTACAATTTAGAATAAAATGTCATTCATATATATTTAATCTGTAATATCTGGATATATATATTTGTAATTTTGTAATATATTGTATTATTTAATTGAGTTCAGTCAGTTCTTAATGTCTTGGAGTGACTGTGACCACATAATTTCCTCAGGGTTAATAAAGTATTCTGATTCTGAAGACAGCAAAACACGAGGAAAATAAATCAAAGTAAATCAGGAAATGGTGAGAGAAGTGCAGGAAACACAGTCACAGACTGAACAAGAATCCGGGGACACATGTCATAAATACAAACAGTAACCACAACCAAAATACAACAAGGTCTAAGGACACAGGACGCTAAGGTGTAAGGAAAATCTCCCCCAAAAGGCAAGAGCGAAACTAAAACGTTGATGTTTTATGTTTTTATTACAACGTGCTGATGTCAGCCTGCTATGGCAACATGTTATGTGTTGTTCTGCTCTTTCCAAACCTTTCATACAATGTATCACTGATAAGTTTTTTTAATGAAAAAAATTAACATAAAACCTACGTACTCATATCCCACGAGGTCTAGAACTTTAGTGTGAAGTTCCATAAAGAAATCATGGGTAATACAGCGTTTTTGCTGAGTTTGAGGGTTCTACCAGCACTCTACATGGGAAAATGATATCTTGAAAACTGTGGATGCTAGACTGCTAACAAACAGACAAATGGAGCTGATTACACACTCCCTCCCTTCAGGGGGAGAATAAAAGGAAGAACAAAGCAACCCAACGGAGAACACCTGGTAATAAACAAGACTCCAATATAAAACCCTGGGACTGTTGTGATTTAACTATACAAAGAAATTCAAAGTGAAATCATTGCATCAAGACATCACTGGACACTTTATTAGATACACCTTTCTTATAACGGGTCAGACCTCCTTTTGCCTTCAGAGCTGCTTTAAATCTTTGCAGCATAGATTCATCAGGGTGCTGCAGCTATGGCGCGGCTGTAGATGGGTGCACATCCATGACGTGAATATTCCTCCACATGTCAGAGGTGTTCTGTTTGATCTGGGGACTGTTGGAGATTTTGAGTGAACACATTGTTATGTTCAAGAAACTATATTCAGGTTTCAGAGGATTTGAGCTCACGGTTTGTTATCCTGCTCGACGAGCCAAGAGCCAAGACTGGTAAATTGCAGTCATAAAAGGAGGCACAGACAATGAGCCTGTAGCCTCAGTTTCCTGCTCTTACAGACGTGGTGCTTGGTGTGGTTTTCTGCTGCTGTAGGCCACTTTAAGGTTTGATCAGGTCTTCTGATGACCTGGTTTGTAAATGGTTGTGTGGGGAAAGTTCCAACAGATCAGCAGTTTTTGAAATACTAAGACCAGCCCATCTAACACCATCACCGTGCTTTTCTTTCTCATTCTGATGCTCGCTTTGAATTTCACCAGGTTGTCTCCATCATGTATACGTGCCTAAATACATTGGATTGTTATTCTATGATTCTATGATTAGATGTTTGTGTTATGGAGAGGTGTACCTAATGAAATGCCCAGTGAGTGTATGTAAAGAAACGGAACCAAATAACAGTCCTCCAGCAAATAAACTTTGTTTTAAATACATATTACATTTCATCACATGATGAAGGTGAAAGCCGTATATGGTTGGAACTGTGGGATGTTTCTGATTTCTGAACAACAAGAAAAACGAGTGTTCTTCTACCAGCAGACGACTTGTTCAGCTTGTAGTGGATTAAAAAGATGAAGCATTGAAAGGCAAGAACTAAAGGTACCTCAGACACTTCCTTAAGTATAGCAGTTAAATAAGGGTTATTTCTGAGATACAAGCATAGCGCACATTCAGAACTACATTTCCCGTGATCCACTTCGAGGGGACGACCGTAAACAGAAGAAAGCGGAAACAAAAGAGGTTTTTATAAAAACACAAACACATCCCGGCTGTCGAAGTACTCAGGGAACAAACTACAACCATTGACTTGGCCAGCAATAATCCTACCAACACGAGCGAGGAGTGAGCACAGGAGCGGACTGCGTCAGTTAGCATGGCACTGAAAAGAATACAGAAGGTAAGTTTAACAAGCTAGCTTTGGTTGCCAGCTAAAGATAGCACAGCAGAGGCTAACGATAGGATTTATTTTTCGCTAAAGGTGTATTCATACAGATCTTATACTCCCCCCGCTTTGAAACAACTCCGCTCAAACTTCGTCACATTTTTGATAATAATGGGGCCGCTGACATCTCTTCTAACGGACGAAGCAGGCTGACAAATTCAAAGTTTCATGCTAGCTCGCTAACAAATGACCAAAGAGCGTAGTTAGCTCATTAACTACCCTCTTTGTGCCCTGCCCGGAAAAATGTAGCCTGTCTCTGTGTCAGAAGCTGTGTTGTCCAGCTTGTAGTGAGGGCTGGGACTGCACTGACCAGGGAAGTTTGCACGGAGTTCGGTTCTCTGTAGTGTGGACTAGTTCACTTCCTTTGTGGACTGTTGAGGGCGCACGGAGAGGACTACCAGTCATAATGGAAAAGTGAAATAACACGTTAGACGAGCTTCTCGAAGGCTTGACAGGACTTATAATAACTACATACATATAACAGTGATGGTTTCTTTCGGTGGTCCGCACTGTCGAAACAAAGTCACACACAAGCATGCTTGCATTAACGGCCTAGTGGGGACTGTAGCGATACCTGGATGGTATTTGCCATTAATGACGAAAAAGATTTCTGCATTTCCAGCTGATTCACATTAAAACTGCCGTGTCACGTGATGTTCAGTCAAACCTCTCACAGACTGGTTTGTGTTATGTTGACCAGGAGCTGCAGGACCTGCAGAGAGACCCTCCCGCACAGTGCTCGGCTGGACCAGTGGGGGATGACAGTGAGTTCACATCCTGCATGTCGGCCTTGAGACTCTTCATAGTTCCTAAATGTCATTCTACGTTTTATCTTAACAATCTAAAGCAAAACATAAATAGTTTTCAAGAGGATTTTTTTATTTATTTATTTTTTGGTAGGGTCAGTTATTAAAAAAAAGAGCGGTGGAAGAACGAGTCAAGTAGATATCAGAAGAAAATGTTTCATTTGGCTAAAGAAGGGTCCTAAAAGATTTAGTAGGAAGTTCTGCAGAGAGGTCAGACTAGCTTCTAGAAAGCCGGACCTCTGCCGAAGGCTGGAACTCCATCCTGATCGCCTGAAAGTGACTGTATGCGTGCGCCCTATGCTGTTTCACAGTGAGAACACCCCAGGACTGGACTGTGGTGCTGTGTCTAGGACCAATTTAAAATTGAATGGACAGCCAGGGGTTTTCCAAAGAGTTAACTATGAGCTGTTCCATAGGTTATCTTTTAACTGGGAAATGGGAGCGACGGCTGTTAGTCACCCTGTAATCAGCCAGTTAGAGTAAGGCTGATGACAAAGCACAGCTGTCTGTCTTTTGTGGACACAGTACACAGTGTGCACTGTGCTCTGTACACACAGCATGTGTAACGTGATGGATGATGGCCTCTGAACATTGTGTTGGTTGAATGTACAGCTTGCGTTCTTATATGTGCCTCTGTTTTTTTTTTCATGCTCCTAGTGTTTCACTGGCAGGCAACAATAATGGGCCCGGTGAGTGTCACGCTAAGCCATTTGCTTCTTCTTCTCTCATAATGTTTTCTGCACTAAAATGCATCAGAAATAATGAGCAATACTTTATTTATCCCATATTTGGGACATTTCTTTGTTACAGCGTTGAAATTATTCTCATATAGAAAAATAAATAAATATAGACAAATGAGAAGTTTGTTCATCTGGGCTGAAGGTGACAGGAGTGAGCCGACTGAGTCCACCTGAATCTTTTCACTGTTGTGTTGACAGAAGTGTTTTTTTGTCAGGGTGACAGTCCGTACCAAGGAGGAGTTTTCTTTCTCACAATTCACTTTCCTACTGACTACCCGTTCAAGCCACCAAAGGTAAGAGCCCCAAGCTTTTCTCCTGCCATGCTGCTAGATCTCCTGTCTCACAGAGCTGACAACTTGCATCACTGTGCCACATTTCATACATACACAGCAGCACATCCACACGGCCGCCCTCTTAACCACTTATCCATTTTAAGGTCATAAGGGGCAGGAAAGGAAGTGAGATGGTGTGAGCGGCAGAGTACACCCTGGACGGGTCACTAGTCTGTCACACAGCTAGTCTAGGGTCACCAGTTAGTTCAGGGTGACTGTGCAAACACACACAGGAAGAAGCACAAACACAGTGTGTTTGGTGGGAAGATTGTATAACCTACCTTACATATTGTACACATGTGTTATTACTTCAGTCAGAGTTACTGGAGGGCGGTGGCGGCCTGCTTGGAAGATAAACTGTTCACTTTTGTCCTGAGACATTTCTGTCCTACTAGGAGTGGTCTCTCCTGGGCACGTGTACCAGGCCCACTGGCTGATTTGATAAGTAAATAAGGGCGTGTGTTTTGGAAAAATGTTGCTCACTGCTGCAGCAGAGTTGAGACTGGGAGGATCGGTGGCCCACGGTGGCTGCACACCTGAATAAAGCTCTTTAAGCAGGTTTTCCACACATGAACTAATCCTGATGCCAAAAGAAAAGTCTGACAAACAAAGAGACTAAACTTAACCTGGGATAGCAAGTGTGGCTTTTAAATCAAACAGGATGTGACTGAAGTGCAGGCTTTAAGCTTTAATTCAAAAGGTTTAACAAAAGTTTGACATTAACAGGATCCCAGGATGTCTTTAACTGCTCTGCTTGTTTGTGTGTCTGTGTGCATGTACGTTTGCCGTCAGGAAATGAACAGCTGCTGTGCTTGAGTTTGTCACTTCATGGTCCGCTTACTGTTGAGCCTCTGAAAGTGGAGCCTGTGATTTTCAAACAGATAATGTAACATTGTTGTTCAGCCCACTGAATCAAAGCTGAAAATCTGCACTGCAAATTTGATTTAAATCCACGATGGTGCCCACACTCCACACAGGAAGACGTGTTGTGTGTCGCTGTCATGATGTCATGGTGGGTAGTGGATGTTACAGGCTTGGGTTACTTTGGAAACGGTATCCTGCTCTTTCATTGGTAGTTGCTTCAGTCGTCTTGACGATGAGGAAAGTGTCACTCAGGACCTGCTCACTTCAGTTATTCCACTCGCTGAATGTTACTAACGTCATTCATTTTTTGAATCCAGGTAGCATTTACAACAAAGATTTATCACCCAAATATAAACAGCAACGGCAGCATCTGCTTGGACATCCTGCGGTCACAGTGGTCTCCAGCACTGACGGTGTCTAAAGGTAATCAGATGTGTGTGTGTCGTCTGTATTTTAAAAAGTGACATTATGGATCGTATGATTAGGGCCGAGGAACCTCCCTTTGCTCCCACACAGCGTCACGTCTGCCCCATGTTAACTGAAGTGTGTCGTTTCTACACACTCGACAATGAAACTGTCCTCAGTTCACTGATGGGATCCTTTCACCTGTTTTTTGCAGTTTTATTGTCCATATGTTCATTGCTGTGTGATCCAAACCCAGATGACCCCTTGGTGCCTGACATAGCTCACATCTACAAGAACGACAAAGACAAGTGAACACACACACACGCGCACACACGCATGCTAACGTCTTTAGTAAAGCGAGTGTGTCTGATGGTGTCATCGATTTGTGTCTTTTTTCTCTTCTCAGATACAACAAACTAGCAAAAGAATGGACCCAGAAGTACGCCATGTGAAGAAGATGAGCACAACGCAAAAACGACAGGCTGACATTTAGTTTCTTTCTTTTCCCATCTGTTTTTTAAAGTCAACACGCACTGAAATTATAGTACGAACTCATCAAATAATCCTACTTAACTTCCACCAAACTGAACTGTTGTCATCGTTATTAATCCGAGGCCGATAACATCTACATTACTTTGGGGGGTCGTTTTTCCTGAAAAGAAGCCGGACTCGGAGCAGGCCACAGCCTGCCTGTGCGCACTCAGTGGATACTTGGGCATTTTTAACGTTTGGCATGTTATTATTGCACCACGGACGGTTCATTTGTGACATTTATGATTATTACAGATTGTTTTCTTTCATTTTTAAGTACAAGTATAAAATGAGAGGACAGAAATGCCACCAGATGCCAAACGGGAACAAGCCCACGTCAGCTGTGCTGTGAACGGAGATCCAGAAGGGCCGCAGCAGGACGTCTTAGGTCGACTCCTGTGTTACTTTACCTAACAATACTTTTGTGTTCCTTACATTATTACTGTAACTGTTGCTGTGTTGATCCAGTCCAGTTGGACACAGCCAATTAAGGCTAATACTTCATTGGCTGCAGAGAGGAGAGATGATGCGAGACACTGTGTGATGAGGGACAGCGTGGAGCTGCTGGCTGTGAGCACAGCTGGATGTAGCTGCTGAGGCTGTGCCTGATGTGTGGTTATTGTTGGCTGCTTCTTTGTCTGAGCTGATGGTGCTGTGGATCTTTCCAGGTTACTACTGAAAACATTCAGTTAGCTGTTCTGACAGTAAGCAGCAGCATGCTGTTGGACAGCGACCTATTAGCATGTGAGCACCGATAGCAGGACAGTCGCGTCATGTCTCCTTCCTGTCTAATTGTCCCTTACAGCCTCTGTAGACGAACCCCTCGTACAGATCACACAGAATGTAATGCACAGTGTGAGACAATGCAGAAGTATTGCAAAGAAATGCAAATCCCTTTTCTGTAATACAGGAAAAAGTCCTGGAAAACTTTGGAGCACGAGCTTCAGGCGGCTCCGTCATCCAACTTTCTGCTTCGCACATCAGCAGCCAGGAAGAAACACTGAAGGCTGAATGTGAAATATGTATGGCCCTCCAACAGACAACAGTACTGACTGATACTAATATTCTCTTTGCGTCATCACTTCATCGATGTGCTGGCTTACGGAGGAGTCTTGATGTCGGTGTAGCAGACCAAGTTGATTGAAACGAAACAATGTACTGTGGCAGTGGTCCTGAAAATGGGAGCGATTTCTTATGTGTTGCTGTTTTCTTCTATTGTTGTTATTATTATTATTATTGTTATTATTATTGACAACACCTATATTGTATTCAGTCTGTTTGGAATGATTTTTTCTATTTGAATTCAGATTGGAGTCATCACAGTGTAAAGCTCTCATTAAAATGATGTGCTCTTGTCCCCTGATCGTAGCTGTGACGTTGGATTTCCACAGGTACAACAATCAGGCCTTCAGCCCAGTGAGAAGCTTTTTTACACTGTCCTCATTAAGCTGCACTCCATCGTAACAAAGGCTAAAGACCCTGCTTTTTGTTCCTGTGTAACGTTTTCTACCTGTGTCTCTGAGGCCCATGTGGCACATTTTGTACTGGATTAAAGAATAGTACCGTTACTATCATGACATGATTGTGTAACTCGGTGCTTTATGTTGACACGAGCAAGACACTTTGTATGTGGTGCTCTTATTGCACTTTGACTGCGTTGTGTGCTGGCTAGTGTTACATGAAACTAGAGAATATGGAAGCACAGTCAAACATACTGTGCAAAAGTCTTAAGCCAACATCCGTCTCTTTATATGTTGCTAGGAAAATGGGACACGTTGGGAGAAACTGCACTTTTTTCCTCCAACTTTATTTCAACAGAAACTTTTAACAAGCATAACACAACGGGTTTTACAATTGTACTGCAAAATTATAATACAGAGGAAGAGTATGTCTAATTAAACAAAAAGGATAGAAATACAGATGCAAAGGGGAAAAACGGTGGGACTGAATAATTCAATAAAGACATTAAAATGTTACAAATATCAATGGTTTTTAAATTTTTTTATTGTGAGAGGAACACAGTGTTGTGTTTCTCTCCTGAAAGTGGAGAAGTTACATTTATGGATGTGGTGTTTGATTAATGAGGTGAAAAGCACGACAGTCACTAAAGTCAGAGTCACCAAACAACACGTCCTGGGACTCATTCTGATCAGATGCTGTTAGAGATCAAACGACATGTAAAACCTCAGTAAATGTTTCTATATCGCTCTTATACTTTAACAGGGTTAAATCAACAACAGCTTAAACCAAATCTCCTTTTGAAACTACACTCGTCATAAACTACGGAGCCCCGGAGGGGACATGGGAGAAAAAAAAATTAAGACTGAGTTTTGCGAGATCTCGCAAAACTAACTCGGGATCTCGCAAAACAAACTCGGGATCTCGCAAAACTTTTGCGAGCTCTCGCAAAACAAACTCGGGATCTCGCAAAACTTTTGCGAGATCTCGCAAAACAAACTCGGGATCTCGCAAAACTTTTGCGAGCTCTCGCAAAACAAACTCGGGATCTCGCAAAAGTTTTAGCCGCATTCTTCCCGTTAGCTCGAAGCTAACGGGAGGTCGAGACCTGCTACAGCCGGGAGGAACACCGCTTTCCCGGCACATCGTGCCTCGACCTCCCGGTCGGCTTCGAGCCGGCGTCCAAAGAATGCGGCTAAAACTTTTGCGAGATCCCGAGTTTGTTTTGCGAGAGCTCGCAAAAGTTTTGCGAGATCCCGAGTTAGTTTTGCGAGATCTCGCAAAAGTCCGTCTTAATTTTTTTTTTCTCCCATGTCCCCTGCGGGGCTCCGTAATAAACAACCATCGAGCCCTCCGAACACTAGGCGGAAACGGAAGTGACGTACAAGCACACCGCCGTTTCGTTTAATTCAAAATGAACATCAGATGACTTCAGATGTCTTAAAGTTGTTTTGACCACGTTGTCTTTGAGTCTGTTTGTGCTTTAAAGCTGATTTGCTGCTTTGTTGGAAGTAAAGCTTCAACACAGGAAGTCAAAAAAAAAAAAAAACAGTTGACCTTTCCCACAATCCACCGGGAGAGTGTGAAGGCGCGTTTTGTTGGTAGACAGTTGGTGGTGCGTGTCCGTGGGCTGGGTGACGGCTCCCTGGGTTCCAGCGCTATCACAGCCTCGCATGCATGAGCACAGAGACAACGCGTCTGCTCTTCGCTCCCCTGTTTGCGGACTTTCGCGCTGATTACCGCCGACATGGCTCCGTACTTGCTGACAGCAGGTGTTAGCCTGCTGGCTAAGTCCTTCAGTGTGCTCTCCTGCACTGGCTCTCTGGCAAGGTAGCTAACCCAGGCTTATGTGTTGCATTAGCTAGCTGCAGAGACACTGCAGTCTGCTGTGTGAAACTCCCTGAACATCGTGTTTTAGAACAATGAGTGTTGGTGATGGTAGCATACGTAAGCGTAGCATGAAGCAGCCGTAAATATAAACATGGCCTTCGGTTATTGGTACTGTTGGTAAACAGAAAAGCAGACATCTTGTAAGAGTTTCCGTTTGCTGTCAGTGCTTTGAAGCTTCGTTAGCTGCTCTGTGCTCTTCGTATCCGACAGGAAACGCAGTGTAGCTGCAGCTCACACATAGCAGTGCTGCAGTGTTTGCAGGCTAATTCTGTCTTCTTTCAACGTGGACAGTAAAGTGTCACCCAGTTAGCAGTGTGCTGTGTCAGACATGCACTGACAGTCATGTTGAGTAGAAATGTTCCTCACAGATCTCAGGCATGAGTTAGAGTCCAGCTCTGAACCCTGAAATAGTCCATGTGGAATAAAGCGTGATGAGAGAGAGATGGCTGTTCTCATGTATGTTGCCTCCCTGCAGGTGTACCAGCGTGCTGCCCTCTGCATTCTTCAGCCCAGTGAAGTGTCTGACCTCCGAGGCCCGCTCCCCTCCAAAGAGACCTCTGAACGGATACATGAGATATGTTCAGCAACAGAAGCCGATCATGGCCAGACAGCACCCAGGTATGCACTGTCACACTGCAGGCTGGTCAGCCTGAATGAGCAGACATGTAAACATTCAGACAGGAAAAGGTTTGAACCTCGTGTATATGAAAGCAGTTAAATGGCAGTGATGGGCTGAGGCTTTAACACACTACTCTTTGTATTTTGCTACAGAAAATGAGTATAGAAGATGTGGCGATTTATTAAAACGTGCAGTCTACATGGACATAAAGTATATATGGCTGCTTTTAAGGACACACTGCACACCATGTGCATATATGCCATTGCTATGGTTAATGGCTCCTTAGCAATCACCCTGTTAGTTTGGAAGTAATGTTTCATGCCTGGTGTATGTAGATGCAATGCTGGTTAATCCCCTGAGCGAGGCCTCTCTGTGCCTGAACACTTCACAGGTCAGAGTTAAAAGTTGAAAATGCTACAGCAAAGGCAGTGAAAATGAATAAGAAATCCAGAAACAGAAAGAAACGAGGGATGGCTTCAGACGTTTGCTCAGTCCTTCCGACATGCAGCACAGCGTGGATAAAGATAACACATGGGGCCAGGTTGGCGGGTGGATGGGATGGAAACAGCTGCCATGATGGCGTCCAGTATTTCTCCCACAGTCGTGTTGTAGTTATGACGGTGGTGAAGCAGAGGGGGGAGAGGAGAGCCTGTGCACACTTCTGTGGGAGCATGGAAGTGCATCCATGCTTCCTAAAATATCAGTGAGAAGAATCAGCGGCTCGGCTCCAGCAGCTGGTCGTGATTTGTTGCCGCAGGGTGTTTGGCAGTGAGGAGCACCACAGCACTGCCCTGATCAGTCCAAAGAAGAGCGTGTGGATTGTCCAGTAACACACTGACAATGTTGTCTTGGACAACAATGGAAAACTAAACAGTGAATTGTGGCGAGGTTATGAAGACCTCTCTGCATTGAATCATATCTGTTATTAACCTCTGTCTCTCTTCCACAGCATGTCTTTTATCCTGTCTTCCTTCTCTCACCCCAACCAATCACAGCAGATGGCCCCGCCCCTCCCTGAGCCTGGTTCTGCTGGAGGTTTCTTCCTGTTAAAAGGGAGTTTTTCCTTCCCACTGTCGCCAAAGTGCTGCTCATAGGGGGTCATATGATTGTTGGGTTTTTCTCTGTATCTATGAAGCGCCTTGAGGCGACTTTTGTTGTGATTTGGCGCTATATAAATAAAATTGAATTGAATTGAAAAATTGAAGATTGTTGTGCTGCACTTTGTTGCCTTTAAAGGCCAAAGTCCCTTTCAGTGCAGAGCTGTAGATGTAACACGGGTGTCTGTCAGCTGCCCGGCTCGGCCCTCTCTCCCAGATCTGTATGAACAGTTTGTGAATGAGCCTGTGTGGCTACAGCAGCTCTGTGAGACACTCTAGATCAGTCACAGTTTCTCTGTCCTTCCTCTAATGATGCATTTTTGTTGTCATTAAACATTTCATCATTATTTTCTTCAGAAATCAAAGCAGTGGATCTGATTAAGACGATTGCCCAGCAGTGGAGATCACTGAGCCCAGAACAGAAACAGGTATCTCATTTCTGTGTGTATAAACTGTAGGGGTGCAACAGTTCACCAGATCTATGGTTGGGCCGTAGCATCACGAGTTTTGCTCGTGGACTACACGTCACACACGACAATGTTTAAAGTCGTTTCCTTAAATTCCTCTGAAGTACATTGATAGTCATTCTCTACATCTTAACTAAAAGAACATTTTCTTGATCGTCATCCAGAAATTTTGGGCCTGTTTAGAATATAAAGCCTGAAGTTTATACTGTATTTATACATTTACTGTGATTCTTCCAAACATTTTCTCATTAAATAAAACAGGAAGATGTGAAGAACATCAAAGGCCGTTAACATAAAGTGAAAAGTAGACTTGAGTGACCTGAGCGGGTCGGGCTTTTCTCACGAGCCGTTGCATCCCTAATAAACTGCTTCGGTAGCTCGAGGCGGGCACGTGCAACTGTGATAAATGAAAATATGCTTCTGTCAGGTTGTGTTTGTCGCACACAGGTAACAATAGCACGTCGTTACCAGCAGTGAAAGTGGAAAAGTCCTCTCTGTTGTGACAGAGTCTTTTGTTTGGTAGCCGTTTCAGGAAGCTTCTCTCCGGGCCCGGGAACAGTTCAAGGTGGATCTAGAGCGCTATCAAGCCCAGCTGACTCCTGCACAGCTGCAGCAACAAGCCCAGGAGAAAAGGCAGAGGAGGGCCAAGAGGAAGGCCATCCGCAAGAAGAGGGTAAGAAAGACAGAAGGGACCAGAGCAGGCAGGTTTTTATCTCCTGTGCACTCATCGTGGGTTTGAGGGTGAGCACCTGTTTGCTGGGTTGGTACTTCAATCCTTAGCTTCTCCTGTTCAAACTCTCTACGGCACTGAATGTGAACTGTGCAGAGTTTTACTGTGTGTGTGTGTGTGTGTGTGTGTGTGTGTGTGTGTGTGTGCGTGTGTGTGTGTTTTCCAGGAGTTGACAAACCTGGGGAAGCCCAAACGTCCTCGCTCTCCTTTCAACATCTTCATGTCGGAGCACTTTGAGGAGGCTAAAGGAATTACGTCTCAGGTCAGGAAGTACACGTGCACTGATCCAGGGTCAGTGTGACCCTGATTTAAAAACCTGCAGCAGGTATCAGAGTTTCAGTGTTTGGTGTTTATGCTGGCGCGGCACAGATGACTAATGATGTGTAGTGTAGTCAGCTCACCCCGGGAGCTTCTCTCCGTCTGTCACGTTTGATGTTTGCTGGGAAGCTTCTCTTGCACTTGACAGTAACACCACGTAACATCAGCTCCTGTAAGATGATGTGAGGAGCAGGAGGAGGCGCTAGTGTGAGCGGAAAAAAGATTAGCACCAGTACAAATGAGGTCATTTTATATGATGATGGTATGGATGTGTTTTCCATATCAGCAAACACACAGAGCCAGAGTTTGACATGAAGTGCACCTGCAGAAACTGGACTAAATGGAAATGCCAGTTTGAGATGGAATACAGATGAGCCTTCAGGTGAACCTGGAGCAGCTGTCAGGGTGCTGCATCAGCACCCTGACAGCTGCTCCATTCATTTCTCTTGTTCTGTGTTGGTCAGTAGCTAAGCAGACACTGCAGGGTTGTTTTGGCCAATAGTTGCTCCTGTCGTTGTTTCAGGCTAAGATGAAGTCGCTGTTGGAGGACTGGAGGAATCTCTTCAGCCATCAGAAACAGGTCGGCAACACGCACCTTTCATCCTTGTAGCTGGAATGCTAATGAGTGCTGTCGGGTCTTCTGACATTTGTATTTGTGCCACAGGTCTACACGCAGCTCGCTGAGGATGACAAGATTCGCTACAAGAATGAGATGAAGTCGTGGGAGGACCACATGGTGGAGATCGGAAGAGAAGACCTGATCCGAGAGCGGACCCTGTCTACCAAGAAGAAATCTGCTGCGAGAGCCAAGAAGGCAACAAAGAAGGTAACAAAGAAGGCTAAAACTGTGAAGAAAGCCACGGGAACGTCAAAGCCCTCCAAGAAGACCACAGAAAGCAGATCAGCGAAAACTGTCAGCCCGCCGTCCACCAAGAAGACATAAGAGGCGTCCAGAGGAGGTGACAGGAGCTGTGATGGCTCGGGGCGGAGCTCGGCCTCGCTTTTCTCTGACTTGAAAGTCAGCTGTCTCAGCTGACAGGACAAAACTTTGATAACCTTCAGACAGATCCGCATCATTGATGTCTCCAGATAAGCCGCGATGGCAGCATTTGTAAAAAAGGTACCTGTGAGTTTGAGTCCTTCCCTGTGATGCAGACTCACTCCTCCAGGCTTAGATGGAGTAGTAAAATACCAAGTGTGACTGTAAAAGTGTGAGAGCCAAACGAAGCAAGCCTGGCGTCGGAGCGCTGACGTGTACCGCTGTGGTGTTGACAGGAACAAACGGGTTCCTGTTGCCGTCCTAGAACACCTGCAGGATTAATGCGGGCTGCATTTTTTACTTCAACACATCCACACAAAATCCTACAACAATGAGTCTGAATGTGTCCTGTAAGGTCCACTGATTCTACCTGAACCTGACATAAATCCATACTTGGTGCTGGTGAGTGTGCAGCTTTAAAAGCAGCGCTCGGGGCGGTCCCACATTTCCTCTTGAGATCAGAGCACCGCTGTTCACGTGCAAGAAACCTGACTGAATTTTAGTGTCATTACTGTCACGCGTGTTGCTTCAGTAGCAACTTTAACATGTGACGTCCTGCTGTCCGTGACCCTGAATGAAACCAGCTGCTTTACACGCTGTACTCGGCTAACGTCCGGTAACATTTGGTCTGTTCTGTTATTATGAAGAGCATAGCGTAGTACTGATAGCTGCTTTGAGTTGTAGAGTGTAGTGTCTGTGCTGCCATGTTCATCCTGCTTTACTATGTCTTTCCTTGTATGGTGTTTTTTTTCCCTCAATAAACCTTCATATACAGTTTTCTTCTAAATGGCCTGAAATGACTCTGCATGTGTGCATGAAGCCCCCAGTGTCAGGCAGCAGGATACATGACGAGTCAGCCGTATGACGACGAGGTGTTTCAGTGATCGGTGTTACTGACTTCACCTTTCGGGGCTTTGTGGTTCTTTGTGTGACACATTCATGCAACATTTGAAGTTTCTGGCTCTGAAGATTTCGAGACATGCGTCGAACAAATGAACGCTGTGACTAACAACGACCTGCTGTCCTGACAGGCTGGTTGTTCTTCAGCTCCTCGTTTCCTGAAACGCTGTTACGTTCGTGGCCGAGGGGTAAATCGAAAGTAAGAGCCAAAACTGAGCGCTTTTCAAAATGCTATGCAGCCATTTATTGACGTCAGCAGTGAGCAATGCCAAAATAACAAACACAAAGCTCTAACGGTCCCCAAGCTTCCCTGTCAAAAAAACGTCAACCAAAAACAGTTTGTTTATATATTTATAAACATAAACATTCATATAAAGTTGTACTTTGACAAACAGAGACCTGGGTTCAACAGAAAGGCTTCTCGCTCCGACCAGGCCGCTGCACTGGACTACATATACATATATGTACACTGGACGGGTTACAAATGACCTCATTTACAAAGGTTAATGTCCTAGCACCAGACACAAATCAGCTGATACTAATATACCAGCTGGCCACGTGTTCAGTCAGACACTCAAAGCAACACTCAGTAACAGGCTGTTGGGTGGTGGAGGAGAGAGGGCCAGGTGGTGTCATCTGGTGGTTAAGTACTTGTTGTTGAATCCAACCACTCAGCAGGCACTGGTCCCCATTAAGACACACCCATGTGTCTGAGAGAAACCCACAGCCATCCTCTGGTGGGAGGAGTCTGTCACACATCCTGGGTCATTGCAGAAGCTGCTGTGCCACACTGTTTAGGACGACTACGTTCTGTAATGTTTCAGTTTCACATCGTACATGGTAACAGGTGATTGTAGGGTCTGCCTTACAATATAAAGCACCTTGAGGCGACTGCTGTGATTTGGTGCTAACTGTAGATTGTGCACATGTTTGGAACCAGCGCTCAGCCTCACATCTGCATCACTTTAATACCGATGAAACACTTCTGACAATTATTTCTTTAAATGGGAAAAAACCCTGTGGTGACATTTTTACTACAGCTCAGTATCCAGATACTGTGCTGCTGTATCAGGCCTTGTCAGCCTGTGTGAGTGACACACTATGACGGTCCTTGTGGTCAGCAGGCTGATGGTTCATGGCCCATTTTACTGTGCTGATATCTTCATCCCAGAGAGGGAAACGTCTGTGTTTTAAAAAGATTCATTTCAAAGACTTCACATGATTTAAACACAGATGCATGTTACTTTGATGGTGACTCTCAGCAGTGTACCCTCAGGCTGTTCTTCCCAACACATTTACTGCAGTTTCTCCTCCTACAGTGTGTACGGGTCACCTGCAGGGAGACCCTCAGGGGCCCGGAGGCTGCTGTGATGCAGCTTGGCCCAGTAAAGCCTGGAAGTCCGGAGATAAAACCAGTTTGTGATGGACGTTTCCCAGCACCATCATGTCTCCAGTCCGCCCATCACACAGACGCACAGACACCAGTTGCTGCAGAAAGAGGGAGAGATGGCGTCTGAATAGGCAGTGACGTAATGAATGGTTGTTTTCCTTCACTGTGGACGCTCGTGTGTTGCTGTCAGTGCTGCTCCTCAGCCTCTGAGCAGATACAGTGGCTTGCTGTATTACGCACACCCCACTTTGCAGTTATTTATTTGTAACAACTGTTTGGAATCACGTATGATTTTCGTTCCACTTCTCACGTGTGCACCACTTTGTGTTGGTCTTTCACGTGGAATTCCAATAACATTGATTCATGTTTGTGGCTGTAATGTGACAAATGTGGGAAAGTTCAAGAGAGCCGAATACTTTTGCAAGACACTGTATGTTCTCTGAATGTGGCAACCTTCTTCAGAAGAAGCTGAAGAAGCATCAAAGGGTGTGTACTGGGAAGGTTTCAGATAATAATCAACTGTAGGACTGAAGGACATGAGGTTTGTGAGAAGTATTTTAAATATCAGTGAAATGTTTCCTGTCTTCAGCTTTGACAGTTCTTTGACAGTAGGGCCAACGTTCACTAAGAACATCGTGAGACGGCTGAAGCTGATCCTTCCTCGTGTGGCAGCTTGACTGATATCATTCAGCCAAGGCTCGGGGTTTGGTCTAACGTGTAGAGAAGAGAGAAGGACGCCCCACCGAGGATGACACACAGACTGATCACATCCTTTCAAAAGGGTTGAACTTTGATCCCAGCCACAGAAACAACAACGCTGCAGCTGTAGAAGCAGAGCAGCAATGCAAAGCCAGCATCCAACATCAGCATGGACGAGAGGAAGGCACTCACATCACTTAGTAATGACAACAACATCAACATCCTTCCAGTAGACAAGGGTAGGTGCACAGTTCTGCTAGACCAGAAAGACTAACATGAGAAAATCTACGTATGAGCCCCTGAAATGAGACCCAGGAAGGATTCGGATCAGTATTTAAGGTCTGACCCTCATCACTGAATGGAGCACAACCTGGGTGTCAACACAGAGCCATGCAGATATACACTCATCCCCCCTCCCCTTCCAAGCGCCTCCGATGCTTATTCCCTCCCGATGCAGACGGTGGCTCAAAGGGGACCAGCGCATATGCTGCAGGCCCGGATGTGCTGTCTACACGGGCTCTCTCCCTTTACTCGTCCCTGTTGCTTGTCGTGTGTTTCTATGGTGTATTAAGAGCTTTTCATGTGCTATGCGCTGAGGTGGTTTTTTTCTGTTCTCAGACTGATCTCCCTGTTGGAGCTCAGTCTGGGGGGAGTTCTTTTTCCTCCTTGTCCTTCCTCATGTTGTGCATTTTTCCATTGTTCGGTTCTGGGTCGCTGCTCGTGCTGCTGACCGGCCAGCTACCTACCTGTCTCCCCAATGTGATGTTTGTGTATTGTATGTACGGTCGGCACGGTCAGTCTCTTAATTGCCCCTCGGGGATAAATAAAGTCTTCTGAATCTGAACACCATCCCCACAGAGACAGCAGCAGGGAGGAACATCACGTCAACAAGGCCCCGAGTAAACGTGGACGTCTGTCAAAGCTGGAGGCAGGGCTGCAACAATTCATCAACATCCATGATACTGACTATAAAAACTTGTCGACGTGTCATACGTGTTTTTATAACTGTAATACACTACAGGCAGCTATGGGGCAGTATCACCTATACTGTCTGCCAAGACTGCATTTAATACCAACGAAGAAGAACAGTGCGACCGGCAAAGCAGGAGGACGGAAGAAAACGGAAACTGAGATTTTAAAAAATGTGAAAGCATTTCACAGAAAACTGTGCAAAGCAGAGCCGTCCGTCCAGCCGTGCACAGCGGAGGAGCAGTGCACGGCTGGAGCTGTGACGTCACCATTTCACTTTGGTTAGCTAATGTGATAGCAAACCATTAAGCAGGAGTAGTTACAGTCTCCTAGTCCCCCCCCACCCCCCAGCATTCATATTGGTGAATGTGAGGGAGGTGGTGCACCTGTTCCAGCTAACATTAACCACAACCATATAGTTAGACGTGTACATCCAGGTGGGACAAGGTGGGAGACACTCCCCGACACTTAGCCAAGTCTCAGTTACAAACAGAAAGTAGAGGTCATGGAGGAAGTGGAGGCATTTAGATTTATTCACAAGAGATCTCTCATTAACCAGACACTGGATGAGCAACCCTCCCCATTCATCCAGAGGACGCCTCACCAGCTCGTGGTCCCCGGTGTCTGCAGCTTTTGGTGTTTGTAACTCACAAATTATACTGCAAAGGTCACATAACTAAAACAAAAACAAAAATGTCTAAACCTACTGCAACACTATGTAAAACTAAAGTTAGCGTCATATTATCCTTTTGTTTATTTGAACTGTTTTTGGTGGGAAATTTGATGTGAGCATCATATGTAATCCATGACTACACAGGTCTGACAGATCTGCTTACACTAGTTAATGATTGCAATGCAAAAATAATGTTATAACACAAACACGTTACCTGCAGGAAGGAGAATGCAGCTCCCTCTGAGACATCCATGATGATGTCACCCAGCTTCAGCTCCACCTTTCCTGACTTCCTGATCTGCAGCTTACCCAGAAATCCTTCTGGGAACTGTGAGAGCACAGGACAGCCCTCTTTCACTGCACTCTGAGTGCACGCGCGCACACACACACACACACACACACACTCTCTCTCTTTAGAAGCAGTTAGAACAGTTTGCTCCTCTCATGTTCAAACTGGGTAAACTCCTCATGTGTCCACTGTGCTTCAGCGAGGCTCGACGATACAGACCACAGATCACGTGATGGTGTTTCAGGCTGAGTATTTCCTATGCAGTGGGTAAAATGTGAAGTCAAAGCCACGCGTGAGATGTTACGAGCTGTGGTGTCTGAACCTGACTGTGGCTGATTTGGGGATTCTGAATTAGACACCAGTGTGGATGTGCGTGTAACAGCTTGTTGTGTTAGTACTGTTATGAGTTGGTGACCTATGCAGGGAGTACGCTGCAGCTTGTTTATGTTTTTATGGTCTGCAGGGCAGCGTCCTGCTGGGGGAGGCTGCTGCTGCCTTGGAGGGCAGCGCTGGGTCCACAACAAAGTTTATGTGGGTAGCACGGATGAAGCGTTGTTTCGGCTGCTTCCAAAATACCTGAGAATGAACGAGGACGTGCAACAAAATCCAAAGGGAGGATTTTAGTCCTGGAATCTGTTCCACAAATCAATGAAATTTGCCAGCAGCTGCTTTACATAATTTTGTAAAATTAAATTAACATAGCATAACATAAATATCTGTGATTAGAGAGGTGTTCACCGCCTCTGTGCTGCAGGAAACACTTGTACAGCTGTCAGGCAGAAACACTGCTGAGCTCTAGGTTTGACCTCACTGGCACTGCTTAGCTGTTTCTGTCAGCGACCGTTAACTAAGGACGTCTGCAGGAAGAGGACTGCATGCTGTACCACTGTATTAGGCTGGAAGCAGAAGATGCAAACAAAAATGGCCGAGGAGCTTATGGATAGATGCAAACAAAGCTTTCAGGGCTGATGTTAGGAATCACGCTCAAACATCTGGATGGGTCAGTCCTTTAACATGTGTTTATCCCGTCTACTCACTTTTGCTTGAAGATGTGGAGTCCTCTTCACTTCATGCTTGCCCTCCTTTGTTGCAGGCGTCTCTGCTGCAGGCCCAGGAGCCAGGTCGACCTTCGCTCCAGACGCTCTGCCTGGCATGCAGTCGGGCAGCTGCATGAAGAAGAGCTCCTCCCTGCCGGACAGGCTGAGATCCTGCAGCAGTTCTACCAGCGACGGCTGCTCCGATTTAGGCCGCTCGGTCCTGCTGGTCCCTGCACAGGACTGAGGTCTGAACACAGCGGGCCTCTCTGGACCTGCCATCACAACACAGAGTGATCACTACTCACAGACAGACACGCAGGAGCTCAGTGAGGACACTGTCTGTCGTCCACCACATCACTCAGTGCAAAGTCAGCGAGCTCTGCTACTCTGCTGCCTGCCTTCATGAAGGCCTCCACCTTCAGCGGCTCTGCAAAGGGTAGCTCATCGTTCCCTCTGCTGCCACGCAGGTCCCTCCAGCTCCTCCTTTTTTACCTTCCCTTTGCTTTACCCTCATTCATCAGGTCAGCGTGACTATTTGGTGATAACAGATCATAAATCGCTCTTCATACATCTACATCTCCTCGTGACTGATCACACCATCTTTGATTAAGAATCATTACTTTCCATTTATCATTTATTGACTGACACATTTCCTGCACGTCTTATCAAAACATGGCACATTAACAGTCACGTTATTGTTTAAGTGGAAGCAGCAGAGCCTAAACTCTGACGTCAGTGCTGTGACTGAGTGAACTGCTTGTGACGCTGTGCAGCGTGGGAGGTTTTCTCACGTGTCCTGGAGGTCAGAGTGTGACTGCTGGACTGACACAGAGGCAGCTGGATGGGCTTCAGCTTTGCATCATTCCTCAGACCCGGATCATCGATGAACTGTAGGTACAGATGCATAACATTAGTTTCCCAATGGTCAGCTAATTATCAGCTGACTGTCATGAAACACTGCACTCACTCGCAGGCCGACGGTCAGTGGTGCAAACTCTTACAGCATTAAACTGTCTGAACAATGCTCACACCCATAAACCTGCTCCGCGGATCAGCTGATGGTGTTACAGACACCTGCTGCCAACAGGGAGGTTGGAGAGTGCCCTCTGGTGGACAAACGATGCAACATTAACGCTCATAATGTGCTTCCTTGTGTGAAGTTGGCCGTTCTAAATGCAGATACCGACACATCTGCAAATGTGACCTGCCAATATATCAGGTGAAGCACTGAGGCAAAGGTCCTGCTGACCTGCAGCTGAGGGTCGATCCATAAAGATGAAAAGTGGAGCTCTTTGCATCTGTTGGTGTCTGTGATGCACACGACTGCATCGGTGCGGTTTCACTGCACATGCACGAACAGGAGGAGGAGGGGGAGACGCCACTGCAGTTCATACCCTCGCACCTTTTTACTTGTTGTAATATGTCAAAACAATGATTTCCAAGTCAATGTGAATACGTTCCAGAATAAACACGAGAAATGAGAACAGCTAACGTTTATGGGCTCCTGACTACAGTTTTAATTCATCTTTAAAGCTTCACAGGAATGAAACAGGAAGCACTCACATCATCTCGCTGAAGTTTACTGAGTATCTCATCTTCCTCTTCCTCCTTTGTCTCTTTCCTCTCTTTCTTGAGCAGTTTGCAGACAGGAGAGGTGGCAGACTCCTGCAGGTGTGTAGCACCATGCCAGCCTGTAGGCAGAAGCACTGATTGAGCGCGATGAAGAGGAAATGCAGTCTGGAGAAAGACATCCAACAGAATGAGAAGAGGGCTGTGGGTGTGCACCTGTTTTGCGCACGCTGTCAGCAGGACCCTGTTCAAAGATGGAGTGGGACTGGATGGTCTGAGGCCGCTCCTTCCTCCTCCCTCTGCTCTCTCTCCTCCGCTCATTCCTATCTCTTCTCTCCTTTTTCGGAGCCATGTGGATCTCCTCCTTTAGCCTACAGGTGTTCAGGATCATTAAATGACACAGTGCATACACAGATGAAATTCTCACACTGTTGTCACTCACTCGTCTTTACTCTTCCTCACAGCGTGGACGTTAGGCTCAAAGGTTTTCTGTTGGTACAAACCAGGAGAGAAAAGAAACACGTATGTCCTCATTAGGATTCAAACGAGGTGTGAATGCTTTTCTACTCAACTATATGATTATTATGAAGTATAAACCTTACTTTTAAAACCTGACCAGGAGTTAACAGGCATCAAAGCAAGAATGTGAGCTGTAGCGCTGACCCTGACCTCTTTCCCTGTTTCTATCAAATCCTGGATTAAAAAAACAGAAAAACTTCCTTTAACTCCCAAACTGACAAAGCTGCAGTCACTGTCCCGACTGCTACTCTGCCTGCAAATGTTCACAGTGCTAAGTTAGCATTTAAATAACACCTTTAACATACATGTCTCTGTATTTATATATGTGATATATTTCTATTTCTGCTTACATCCTTTTGTAACTTCTGTCGGTGCTGTGCTCCTGGAAACAGAATTTCCCGGAGGAACCCACCCGAGGGATTAATAAAGTTTTATCTAATCTAATTTAATCTAACTTGTTTCTTCTCTGCCTTCATCTGCTTCACATCCATGGTCCATTCAGAGCCACTGACGAACCTAACTCACATGTTTTGTATTTACACTGTTGTATACTTGTTGGATTATCTGGAACTGTGAGCGTGTGCTTTCTAAGTGTTCTCCGAGTGTCATGTTTGTACACAAACGAGCAATTTGTTCCAGTATATATAACACAAACATCTCTATATGAATAAGTAAACACAAACGAATTTTATACAGCAACTGCGTACAGATACAGAAACATAAATCAGAATGAACAAATGTGTGCAGTGTTACTGTAACACGTGATCAGGGGGGCGGGGCTTGGCTGAGTGGACTGTAGGACAGACACAACATGCCACATGACCACCGAGTCCCCCCATCGTAACACGATAACGCCATCAGATGTCTGCAGAGAGAAGCCCGTGGACGTGTCAGCAGACTTATGACACCGGGATTACACCTCTGTTTGTTAGCCGTGGCTCACGGGACTGTGCTTTATTATTTCCACTTCACGCAAAATAAGCACGCGGCATTATTAACACCGGGGCTGTGCTCGGTTACCTTAGTCTTTTTGAAGCCTCCCCCCAGCGTCAGGTCCCGGGTTCTGAGGGACGTCAGTCTTCCAGGCGGAGGTGGGGAGGTCAGAGTCCTGACCCGGGCCGCGAGTGCTCTCCCCAGCCCAGCCCCGCTGCTCGGGGAGGAGAAGCCGGGAACACTTGCTGCATCCCCGGAGTCGCTCATGTCGCGATACCTGCTGTGCGTCCTCTCAGTATTTTTAATGCGTGTCCGTTCAGTTGTTTCTCACGCAGGTCTGTTAATAAACGACGGCTTTTATTTTGAAAATAGGGCTGTTAAAATCCGGTATTTGTTAGCCGAGCGCCCATAGCTCATCCCCCGCTGGTCCCTCGGTGTTCCTCAGAACTAGTTTGTGTTTCACTGAGGTAACAGTGATCCTTAGCGGGGCTCCTCTAAGCTAAACAGCAGCTCGTTCCCCTCCGTGTTGTTTCCACGCGCCATATCGCAGCAGGAAGTTAATCCCATCTGGTTGCAAACACAACACCGTCTGCCGCGGTTACTCGGTCGCGGTGACGATAAACAGTGTACTGCGTGCAGATGTCCTCTCAGCCGTAACCGACGGAGTGTCCTGTCGGTGGATGAAAAATAAATCAATTGCAAACAACGGTGCCAACAAAGCACGACGCACTGATAGCACGAAGGCGCTGAAACGGCTGTAACACCGCTTTGCTTTTGCCGCCTGCTGTTTTTGTCCCGGTTAAACGGCTCTAATTTCCTTCCGCAGTTCGCTGCTATTGTTCTCAAGCAGCACTACACCGGAGCCACCACAAGATGGCGCTGTCTGCGTAGCCACGAAATGTGACGCATGTCAGTTTCTTTACGGAAGCAGTGGGTCATGGTGCCATTTAGTGAAAGTTGTTAATATATTTTTCATGAGTTATTTTTATAAATATGTTTATATTTATGATATGCTATACAAAAATGACCAGAGATGGTCTTTCCCTCCTTGACTCCGCCCTCAAACCAGCGTTCCTCCCTGTCCAGGATGTTACATCCTCATCACTGAACGAGTGTCCACTGGCCTGTAGGTGTAAATAGGCTGCAGAGTCCTGGCCTGACGAGGTGGCTCTGCTGTGTTGTGCCGCCCTCTTAGTCAGAGGTTGTTTGGTTTCCCTGATCTATGAATCCGATACTCCTGACACGGGATCACTACAGGTTTTCTCTTGGGCAGCGGTTGTCCTTCTCTCCTGGATCGGCTGCAGCTTTCTTTAGGAGCCTTTCCAGCTTTGACAAAAGTCCAGCTGGGATAACCACATTCACTCAGGGCCTTCTTGATGTTCTTCTGCCTCCCTGGCTGCTGTGTCTGTGGGGATGGTGTTCGCTCTGTGTTGTAGCGTCCTGATGACGCCCAGTTTGTGCTCCAGTGGATGATGAGAGTCAAACCTTAGATACTGATCCGTATGCGTAGGTTTACGGTACACGTCAGCTTTTAGATGTCCCCCATTACTGATGGAAATCTCACAGTCTAAGAAGGCTAACCTGCCACTTTTCATATCCTCCCTGGTGAATTTGATGTGTCGGTCCACCGAGTTAATGTGATCCGTGAAATGTGGAACGTCCTGAGCTTTGATTTTCACCCAGGTGTCATCCACAGACCTGAACCAATGACTTGTTGGTGTTCCAGGGTAGGATAGCAAAGCCCTCTTTTCCACTTCTTCCATGTACAAATTGGCCACGATGGGTGAAACTGGGGAGCCCATGGCACACCCATGTTTCTGCCTGTAGAACTGACCCTTGTATGTGAAGTAGGTGGAATGAAGACACAGTTCAAACACACTTGGTCGATGCTGAGAGCGGTCCTGTTGCTGAGGTTGGGGTCATCCTGTAATCTCTCACGAACTACCTCCAACGCTTCTGTGAATGGGATAAGTCAAAATGTGGAGATTACTGTTGTTGTTTCAGGACAAACTACGTTGTTTGCTACACTCTGTGTTTACGAGCTAAAAGCAAAATCATTTCCTTGTAAAACTGATTCTGAAGTATGATTTTACTAACTCAGAGGGTACAGCAAATGTGGCAGTTTGTCTTGAAATAACTGTTATCTCCACATTTCAACCTTTTTCTCCAAATAGAATTACGATTTTAATCTGTAAATTTTAACATTATTGTCAAAATGATCAATATTATATTTTTTCTTAATGTGGACTGATACTGCTTTGAATGAGTGCCGGGGTCCATATGTGGCGGTTGCAGTTCTCCAGCATCAAGCTAACGCTACAATAGTGGAGGAAACATAAATGGAGAGTTTATCATCTCGTTATATGAGATTGGAAAGCGAACAGAACAGCGTGAACCCACCAAAATAACGACATTTCCTATTTTTGTATTTATAGAATACAATTTATTATCACTTTAAACTGACATAAAAGCATTAAATATATTTTATTACCTCTCACAGCTTTGTTTGACTCCAGATTTACAGACTATATTTATGCATCAATTGACCACAAAAATTATGCTGCTTCAATCATTCACTAGTGATTTACAAAATAAGTATTAGACATAACTATTTTGGTATTTTAGGAACAGCTAGATTTATAGAAACAGGAATGAGAAATCCTCTTTTAACTACATAATAAAAGCAGAAGCTTAAATGCAAATGTTTGGCTCGCCTCACTGTTAGAGAGAAATGCTAAACTTCTAAATATTGTATCCCATTTATACACGGTGTAAGAAATGGCAATAATGAACACTAATACAAAACCCCGTTACTGCTGAGAGAGCAGTGAGCACCTCTGAATATTCATCACAGCAGCTACAAAGAAAAGAAAGAGACAAAACAAAGTTACACAAGAGCACAACAGACAATGACACCTAAAAACAACCTCCTCCCCACCTCAAAAAAACAACTGCTTCATGGTATCTTAGGAAAGGTAACCTTTTACACAGATAAGATATGACTTTACGACACTTGGATAAAACTGGATAATGTACTAGATAATGTCTGATGTCAGGGTTCAAGTCAGCTGATGGCTATCGCTGGGATAGACAGAGATCTTATCTCACCATTATACTGCAGGGACAGCTGAATTCACCTTCAACTTAGCCACCCTAACAGAATCCAGTCATCTTTATTGCAAACGATTAGTTTTTAGTCCAACAGACAAAAGGCTGAAAATGTTTCCATGTAATAAACGTTAGGCTGTGTTCAGCTTCTGTTCAGACTTCATTAAAATGCAGCTGTTTCATTGTGTCTGTACACCGCGGACACCAGAGAAATGTTCTTGTTTCCTTTCAGTCTTAATCACTTGACATTTATCAGTAACACAGTAACATGTTAATGTACTAAAGTACTAAAAAGTACTTCATGTTTCACATATAAGTTACTGAGACCCATCTAGTGCTGGATGAACCCTGCTGAACAGAACAAAACGGAGTCATGTGAGCATTTACCTGAAAGACTGCGAGCTTGCTCTCACCCTCTAGTGTTCTGCATTCATCAAAGTAACACAAGCGTTTACTTCAGCAGTGGCAGTAAATAACCTCCAGGCAGCGTCTTGGTTCTGCGGTCACAAGCTGCCATGCGCTGGTCTTAACACATGATGAACACGATAAAGACATGCAGCACCAGCTGAGGTTTCTCGTGTCTCTTAAACTGAACTTGGTAAGTTTTTAATGCACGTTGGTGAAATAGTTTAAATCATAAATTGTCTTTGAAGACTGTGTTTGGTGTAAGTCTTGAAACATGTGGAAACACTCTTATCATATCAAACTCTGTTGTCGGAGGTAAAATAAACTCAACCTACAAAAACAGTATTTCTCCAGGTTCCTTACTTCTACTTTCAGAGTCAGACAGCAGTGTTCAAGTGTCTGTCATGTAACGCCGGGCTTATCTGCTACGACAGGTTTGAGAATATAGACGATAGAACTGAAAAGCATGCCTGGATTCCACCTGTGACATTTCACGTGAGTCTCATGTATTTTGTTCAAGTAGACACTGTAGAGGCAGACACAACACAGCTTATTATTGATACGAAGAAATCCTCCAAAAAATGTTCAGTCATACCTTTGAAATCATCACGGTCCTTCAGCCCAACCTTCCCAGGAGTGACATACCAAAATTACTCCAACACTACATCAACAACTGAAGCAGGAGGTCACAGAAGAACTCAGTAAACTGCAGGACTCATGCCACTCAGAGTCAACAATAACAAACAGGATGGGCAAAAATGGTGAAAACCACTACTGCCCCAAAACAACACAAATGCCCGTCTCACATTGATGATCCTCCCAAAATTGTGGGAAAACTTCTGTGGACTGACACGACCACATTTAACTTTCTGGTAGGTTTATTACTTCTGGTTTAAAATGAACACAGTATTACAGAAACAAGGAAATTACAGCAACAGTCAAACATGGTGGAGGTAGTGTGAGGACTTGATGATAAAATTCTTCTGAAATAAATTTGCTTATTTAATTATTGTGTTATAATTATAGCGTTCAGCTGTGTTGAAATCTAATGAGTGTGGAGACATTTGAATATGATTAAAATCATTTATATTTACTCTAAAACTGTACAGTGAGTCCTGGTGACTGTACGGTTAAGCATTCAGATTTTACTGGGGCCACTTATGTTGGTTTTATCTGTTAACTTTGAAAAAGGGGCTGGTGATGATGGTGAAGGGTGGAGTAGCATAAAGGGCTCTGACCCCATCCAGGGCCATTTTATCCACATTAGGTTGTAGTCCCAGCCTTCGACGGAGGTGAGCAGCAGCGTGTTCCTGGTAGATCCTCTGAAAAGTGACTGTTCAGAGTTCTGCAGTGAGGCTGCAGAGCAGGCAGAGCTGACAATCAGACAGAGAGCAGAAAGCCAGGGGAGCAGCAAAGATTTAGATAGTGCTGTAGTTTTACCAACGATCCACTGTGCTCCAGTTTAATGTTTCCTGCTTTTGTAGTGACTTCCAGTAATATACAAGTATGACCAACACTCCAGGACAAAAGAGAAACTGTGTTGCACAGTGTTAGTGGATACACCCTGAATGAATGCATTTACTTTAAAAGGCATATCAGTCAGTACTTATCTGCTCATAATCACGTTTTAAACCTTTGGCATTGGATTGAGGAGTTATGACAGGGAAGGTATGTGTGTGCATGCTTGTGTGTGAAGAGCCTGGACGCTGACAGTTAAACTGCAGCAGGTCAAATGGACTGAACTGCCAAAGGGGATTTTTCCTTTGAAGCTTCTTGTAATCTTTGCATATTTAATTAATGGTTCTTTAACATTCCTGCCCTCTAGCAGCTGGGACACACTGATGTAGGGCAATTCCTTGGAGTGAGCTTGCCTGATGAATCCAGCCCATCAGCTCCACTGCACTTGTGGTTCTAGGATATTTAAAAGTAGAATGAAAGAGGGCCCAGCGGTTAAAGCTGGAGAAATCTCTGTGTGCAAGGCTGAAACTTGCACACAGAGACTCACACCTGTGACCTTCAGGTGTGAGTCTGTCATGGAAATGGGTTTCAGCTGGAACACAGCTCGCTCTGCCATCCACAGATCACACATGTGAACACGATGCAGACGCTCTGCTGTCCTCTCTGGACCAACGTTCATTTAAAATGGACTGAGGCAAAGTGGGAAACTGTTCTGAGGTCAGCCAAAATGACTTGTTTGGACTAAAGACGGGAGGAAGAATCTGCTTTGTTACCAGCACTCAGCCTTCATCTCTGATGGTGTGGAGGCGCATTAATGCCTATGGAATCAGCAGCTGGCACATCTGGAGAGGCCATCAATGCAGGAAGGTGTATACAGGTTTTAGAGCAACAGAGGACGTATTTTTCAGGAGAGACCTGCATATTTCAGCAGGACAACACTAAACCACATACTGCAGCTATTCCAGCAGCACAGCTTCATAGAAGAGTGCAGGTGTTGAACTGCCTGCAGTCCAGACCTTTGACTGACCTGAAACATCTGATACATCATGAAATGAAAAATACAGCAAAGCAGTGAGAAACCTCTGTCAGAGAAGAAAGGGACAACAGTCCTCTCTCTAAAGCCCAGCAGCTGCTCTCCTCTGTTCCCAGATGTTTACTGGCTGCTGTTAAAAGAAGATGGGACGCCTCACAGTGGGAAACTATTTTTTATGAGTCATGTTGCTGCCATTAATATAGTGGGGTTGTAGGGGTTGCAACTCTGAATTGGATAAGTGGGAGAACGTGGACAGATGGAAGGAAACATTTTGATAGTATATTTAAGTATGTTCACAAATGATCAGAGTTACAATGAAAAATGGAGAACAAACAAAATCACCAAACTGCTGTGATTCATGAATTATTATTATTTTTGATTAAGAAGTGCTTCTGTGCTGTACTTTCACATTTGTATTAAACAATAGAGGATTTCTCAAACTAGATTATTATGTAAAACAAATTCTTAAAAGACAGTTTGCGTTTTGTCAGCCTTTTCATCATCATCATCATCAGCAGCAGCATGCTTTGGTTTGGATCTGAGAAGAGAGGACAAAAACAAAAAGAATGGGTCAGATAGCAGGATGCAGCATCAGCTTTGTTACAAAATTAACAGTGAAATATTTGCACTTTAACAGGATTTATGTTCACAGTTTTATTGCTTCAGAATATCTGCACATTCCAATCACAAGTTCAAAGTTACCTTGGTGACTCTTATGTATGTCTTTCTTTTAGGCTGGAGGCTGAAAACCTTTATTTGACCCAAAATGTTACAGAAAGAGTACTGAGAGAAACTAGAAGGAGAGGCGTCTCGATGCACGCTCAGTCACCCAGGTGAGTAAATCCCAGAAGGTTGATTCTGTTCATCTGGACTTTGTTTTCAGTCTCAGCTGACTGCAGGTTTCCCCAAACCCAACCTTACTATTGCTTGCTTAAAGGGGAATTCTTGGGTTTCCTTTGCTTTAAAGTTTTGACCTTAATATGTTAATTGTGTTTATGTATTGATTTGGCAACAAGTACACTGATAGATGTATCCATGATTACATGATTATAGCACTTTACCTATTTGCTTTTCTCCTTAAACACCAAGTATAAGAAGTTCCCACTATAAAAATCAGAACCAGAAACCCAGCCACTGCTGATAAGCCAATGAAAGCCTGATGATGACGATTCACCTCGTAATCTGCAGACAGACAGAAAAGTATGAATAGTTACGATGCAAAAGACAGAGAGACAAAGCTACACAACGACACTCACACATATCTGAACAGGTTGGTGCTCTTATCTGAGCAGAGACGGCAAGATTAAGGGATTTGTTTGGGAATATAAAACTTCCCCCATTCTGCAGTAACAACAGTAATGACATTTATATTTACTGACTGGGAATGGCACTGCATCTGTGTTACACTGTGACACTCCATCTGTGAGGTGATAACAAAGGCTATAATTATTATGTAGATTTAGATCTCATCATCTACCTCAACTAAGAACAAGCTGCAGTGTGTTTTCTGTCATTTCAACTCAAAAATGTCAGTTGTCTTTTTATCAGTGGACATGATTTAAAGTTATCATCATCCCTTCACCTCAGGTTTCCACCATCTGGTTCGGGGATTATCACCATGACACGGTCCATTCAGACTCAATGACCCTAGCCTCTCTCAGAATGCTGTTGAAGAGCCCAGGCTGTGCGTTGAAGTGAGCCCGACTAGCTGGTGTCGCTCAACCTCACGCACTAGCTTAGGCTCCTTCTGCACCAGAGAGGTGATGTTCCATGTCCCAGTAGACTACCTCCATAGCTGCCAGGGCCTCTGCCCATGACTGCTGTCCAACACACATTGTAGCTGCTCCCTATGGGGCCTCGTGCATTTGGTGAGCCTACAGGAGCGCAAGCCCATTTAGGTTTTTCCCTCAACCACAGTAAGGTAGTAATTCATGGAGAATAAATTATCATTTAAAAACTGTAAAAATTGCATTTGTATTTACTCTGGTTCTCTTTGTTTAAAAAAAACAAGACATTTGGAAGAGAAAAGACTTTTCACTGCTCTGTATATTAGTCAGTTGCACTCAGTTATGTTAGCATGTAAATGGAGAGTCCTCTTCACACACTGAGGTTAATTATGGAGTTCCACAGGGTTCAGTGCTAGGACCAATTCTGTTTACATTATACATGCTTCCCTTAGGCAGCATCATTAGAAGACATAGCATACATTTTCACTGCTATGCAGATGACACCCAGCTCTATCTGTCCATGAAGCCAGATAACACACACCAATGAGTTAAACTGCAGGAATGTCTTAAAGACATAAAGACCTGGATGGCCGCTAACTTTCTGCTTCTTAATTCAGATCAAACTGAGGTTATTGTACTCGGCCCTGAAAATCTTAGAAATATGGTATCTAACCAGATTCTTACTCTGGATGGCATTACCTTGGCCTCCAGTAACACTGTGAGGAACCTTGGAGTCATTTTTGACCAGGACATGTCCTTCAATGCACATATTAAACAAATATGTAAGACTGCTTTCTTCCATTTGTGCAACATCTCTAAAGTTAGAAATATCCTGTCTCAGAGTGACGCTGAAAAACTAGTTCATGCATTTATTACTTCCAGGCTGGACGACTGTAATTCATTATCATCAGGAAGTCCTAAAAACTCCCTGAAAAGCCTTCAGTTAATCCAAAATGCTGCAGCAAGAGTACTGACAGGGACTAGAAGGAGAGAGCAGATTTCTCCTGTTTTGGCTTCCCTTCATTGACTTCCTGTTAAATCCAGAATTCAAAATCCTGCTCCTCACATACAAGGTCTTAAATAATCAGGCCCCATCTTATCTTAATGACCTTGTAGTACCATATCACCCTATTAGAGGACTTTGCTCTCACACTGCAGGCCTACTTGTTGTTCCTAGAGTATTTAAAAGTAGAATGGGAGTCTTCCACAGTGTGTCTTTGTCCTGTCTTCCTCACCTAACCTTAACGGGTCGTAGCAGATGGCCCCGCCTGTCCCTGAGCCTGGTTCTGCTGGAGGTTTCTTCCTGTTAAAAGTTTTTCCTTCCCACTGTCGCCAAAGCACTTGCTCATACCCACATAGCTAAATTGGTATGGCCCACACAATGTGCTTACACATGGCCCACATACCGCAAAGAATGACGGCCCTTTGGTGGCCCAGATCAGGTTTGCCAGATGTGGCCCGCACATGGGCCACCAGTTGCAGACACACTGGTGGTCCTGTGTTGGCCCATATGCGGATTACCTCTGGCAAACCCGATCTGGGCCACCAAAGGGCCGTCATTCTTTGCTGTATGTGGGCCATGTGTAAGTTGTGTGCAGCCACAGGCCAGTTGCAGACACACTGGCCCAGAACAGTTTCAGCTCTGGCCCCAGATGTCAGCCTAATGTGTACCTTAATCAAGCCATGTAATAACAACATGCACCGCAACATGATAGTGCAAAAGCAACATGACTAAACTCTGTTCAGACAGTGAATGGACTGATTCTTATGTAGCGCTTTTCTACTCTCCCAGATTACTCAAAGTACTCTATACAACATGCCACATTAACCCATTTTCTCTAAACTGGGTGTTTCCTAACTACATTCACACTCTTGACATGCAGACTGGAGGAGCCAGGGATCGAACCACTAACCATCCAATCAGTCGGTGACCTGCTCTACCTCCTGAGCTACAGCCACCCACTGGTAAACATGAGTAAACCCTCACTAGGTTTTGGATAAAGTGTACACTCACAAACCTGTCAAACCTGCATTTGAAACGTTGGCTACCATAGCAGTATAGTATTGCAACATGGCATTTGGGTCTTCTAACTAAAATAGAAAAATAGGAACATAAATAGTGCATCATTGCCAGACCTGGCCCACATCTGGTTGACATACACCCTGCCATGACACCATTGTCCGAAGTACCAGCTTGATGCTGGACTCAGGGAAGACCTGTTTTCTATGAGCCTGGGCCACATACGCCAAACCACAATCGAGCCAGATGTGGCATGCCATCACATAAACAGTGCCATCTACGCCAGGCCTGGCCCATATCTGGATGACATACGTCTTATCATGCCAGAAGTCAGTCAGCAGTGCCGGCTTGATACCAGATCCGGGCCAGACCTGCTTGATATGTGGGTAGAAGGGTCATATGATTGCTGTGGTTTTCTATGTTTGGATTTTTTTGTGTATTGTTGTAGAGTCCTTAAATTACATTAATAAAACAACTGTTGTTGTGATTTGGTGCTTGTATAAGAATTTCTTTTATTTATGTATTATTCATATTATGTTATTGTATAATGCCTTGGTGCCACTGGATTTTAGCATGTCTCACACTCATGCAGTTAGACAGATGGTGGGAGTCTGGTAAGGAAGTTGGGGGGAAGCAGAACTCCACAGGAAGAGTCTTTTGTGTCTTCGAGGACTCTGGGAGGTAGCAAGGGAGTGTGAACCTTAAGGTGTGAAACAGCGGTGCACTGCCTTTTGTTCCTGAAGAAGGTTTTTAACTGAGAGCCATGCTAGGCTCAGGGAGACTCTGCTGACCGTCTGCCCTGCGGTCATGCAGGCTCTCCACCAAGCTTGGTTTTCTGTTCTTTGTTTTGATTAAAGAATGTTAGCTACCGCTCACCGCTTGTATGCAGGCTTTATTTAAGTGGAAAACTTCCACAACATTCCATACAAATAAAATCTGTGCAAAAAGCAAGACTGAGAAAAAAGATCTTTTTTAGCACCAAAAATGGTGTTTATGTATCCCAGGTGCTACTTATGTGTTTGGTTCGTACAAATAAAAGAAATACTCTACACCTAAAATCACCTACACCAACAAGCAGTCATAGCTAGGGATCGGGATTGGTCCCAGTAGTTTGATGCTGTGTAAGTCAGTCCAGTTACCATTTAAAAATGGGGCTTCATCTTTTATCTCTATAGCACAAAATTTGCCAGTGCTGTTGTTACCTTCTGTGTTTTTCTTGGGGAGCAGCATTTGCTTGGTATTGTCGAGGTGTCCATCATTGATTTCTGGGTTTATTCCTAGTAAATGGCACATGAGTGGGTACACATTAACAGTCTCAAAGGGCCCAACCACTAAATCCTTCTGGAAATCAGGCCCAACTGCCCTGAAGAAAGGCTTCATGTCCATCACTTGATTGTCAAAGCCATGCTCTCCTTTGTTGAACTGCACAGGGAAGAACTAGAAGTTGAGAGAAAACAGAGAAAACCATGAGTTGTGGAAAAGAGTAAGTATATGTAACTATACATTTGATCATTTTTGTTTCCCTGAGTTATGATTTGAAGCTTTTGCAAACATTTCCACCCTGAAGTTTTACTCAGTAGGATCACACCATGCTGTGCAAAAGGGTAGTTGATGTTATCCTCAAGGTCTCAGAGATACTAAGAGCATGGCAGGAGTTTACCTCTTATTATCCACTAAGTCTTAGGTGATCTGACTAGGGACAGTGTTGGGTTGTAGCCACATGCTAAAGAGTCACATTTTCAGAAAGTAGATGGGCATGCATTCTCTCACCCCATTGATTACGTATCCAGGATCAGCAAAAAGGATGATGGGAAGGAGTCGAGCATGTTTACTATAGTGCAGCCACACTGGCATCTCTTCCTTTTTATACACATGAAGATGTGGGTGACTTCCTTTGAGGGCACTGTAGACCTTCTCAAGCATCCCATCCTTAGGAAGCAGCATCCCAGCAGGTCCATAGTCCACAAGATGGAACTGGATATCACTGAAGTTGAAACCAGGAATCTTATAGAGGATGATCTCTTCAACCTGTGCACCCCGTAGAACAGTAGTCATCCCATGGTCAGCGGTGATAATAACGTTGAGTCGGTCAGTAAGGCCATGATCTTGGATTTTATCCCTGATGTAGCCCACAGTACGATCCACTTGTTGAACCATTTCCCGGCGTTCTGGGGAATCTGGTCCATATCGGTGCCCAGTCCCATCTGGTTCTCCAAAATACAAAGAGACAAAGTCCAGGTCCTGTTGGTGGAACCAGTCTCCAATCACTTTGTCGATGTTCAGCCTCCACTCTGTTTCATTAGAATAATCATATAAACGTGGTTCCACTTCCCTCACCCTGACAGTCTCCCCTTTGTAGGTGGCTGCTGTGCCAGGGAAATGTAGAGATCCTGCTTTGAGACCCTGGAAGGAGATGTAGGAGACGAGGAAGGACATTAAACTACATTAAAACAAGGGAAACAGCTTCATGACACAGGAACTTTAAATCATTGAGGTAAGGTACAGACAAATCTAAAGAACCTGTCTCTGTGCTGTTATCCAGATGGGTAAGCTGCCGTTGTCCCAGTATGAATCAACAAACTGAGTCATGTAGTACCCCTTCTTCTCCTGAGTAGTAGTGTTGAACCACATGTTATGGATTACTCCGTGATTCTCAACATAGCGTCCTGACAGACAGAAGAAAGAAACACTAATGAGGAGCGTTAAGAGAACGTAAGGGTAAATGTTAAAAGTCCTTCGGTAATATACCATATTTTTCGGACCATAAGGCACACCAGATTATAAGACGCATCAACCGCTAACATCAAAATGTGATCCTTTGTGTTTGTTCTCAGATTTGTGTACAAACACTTCTGAAAGGATGGTCTTGCAGCAGGTGTAGATCACGTTGGCTTCATCTTTTTAAAAGACTGTTTCTATTTGTGTTTGTTTGAATTCTGTTTCTATAAGTCAGTCTGCCACTGTGAGCAGGGACGACTGTGGCTCAGCTGAAGAAGCTCGTTGGAAATAAAGGTGCATCTACCATCACATCCACTACAGTGGACAGTTGGTCAGACCTGAGCTAAATCTACATCTCTTTGTACTAGCAGGAGGTTTGTTGTGTACCCGTGGTCCAGCCACTGCTCAATACCAGACACAGAGACTTTAGTAACATCTGAACAACAACCACAGTCGTATTTAGAAAAATGAAGCACAAATTATGAAAGGAAACATGTGCACAACTTTCACTCCTTAGTATCCAGGAGAAAGTATAAAGTATACTTCAAACCAATGGTGTGAATGTTATTAATGCACTAGATGAAACAAGTAGGGATAGTTTATAGTGAAACAACATTGCTTTAATAATACTGCGCTATAACTAATATTTATTAGATTAATTCTTAATCAGACATCAGTGATGTCTGTATAAATCAAATGAATTCACAGTGATCTTTGCAGTCAGGCATATCTTATTATTTTTTATTGATAAAGCTGCACATAGCCTTCTAGTTCTTCTTCTTTATCCCAGCTGTCTTAGGGAGAGAGGCGGTGTACACCCTGGGCAGGTCACCAGCCTGTGGCAGGGCTAACACATAGAGACAGACAACCATTCACATCTATGGGCAATTTAGAGTTCCCAATTAACCTAACCTCACTAACTGCATGTGTTTGGACTTTGGGAGGAAGCCGGAGTACTCAGAGAGAACCCACATGAACAGTGCTAACCACCATGCAGCCCTAAGTGAATAACTAATATCTCTCTAATATCATTCTCTTTTTCAATTCAATTTATTTATAGTTTCAAATCACATCAAGAGTCGCCTCCACGCTTGATCTCAGCGCGCTTCATCAGACAGCTGCAGCTTAATGTTGGTCTAAACGAGGACTGGTTTATACGCGTTCATGGACAATTCTGTTTTTGTACCAGTAAGGTTCAACAACTTATCTAAGCTCTCTAGAATATAATATTATCCAGACGTTAAGACTTTTTAAATACCTGTGAGCAAAGTGAAGTGCGTGGGGTTGGTAATGGTGATGAAGGGCGGTGTGACGTATTGTGCCTTCACCCCATCCTTAGCCATCTTATCCAGGTTAGGGGTGTCCACATCCTGGTCATAGTTCCAGCGGAAACCATCAAAGGAGATGAGCAGCAGCTTGTTCCTGGTGGGCTGAGCTCTTCTAGTGTCCCGCAGTGGGACAGCAGCACAGGAAAGGCTGCCTACGAGGCAGAAGGCAGTCAGGCAACGCAGCAGCATCTCAAAGGATCTCAGGCTACACTGAGCTGTGTCAGCATACCTGCTTCTCTACTCTCAGTATTGCTGTTTCCAGTGTTGACACCTATGTTACTGCTGTTACATAAGTATCACATGTCATCTGATCTGACAAGATGTTCTCTCTTATCAACCCATAAAAAACTGAAATCTAAACTCATATCATTTGATCATGAGTTACAGGTTAATCCACTGTTATTGCCTTTCAATTACTTTATCTGGGAAGGAAGAACCCCGCAGATATCATGAATTGTTGGGAGATGAGGTCAAAGAGAAGACAGCAAAGAGAGATTTGTATCTTTCAAAATGCACACCAAGGTTGTATTTTTGATGTGAATTATGTTCAATTGTATTTTATTAACTTAATTGGTCTCAGCTAAATTGCCTCATTATTATATCACATCATAACAAAGTTCATGTTCATGAGCACTACAACATCCCATAATAGAGATTGAAAATGTGACGTCATTTCCGGGGTAAAACCACAAAGGATTGTAGGTACGAGTGACAAGCGGTACTAGTGCACGCAGGCTTTCACATGAAAACAGTCACACAGCGATAAAAAGAAACACAAAGAATGGCAAGAAGCTGTTGTATTATTGACTGCAATAGCCGGTCGCATCACAGCCACGGGAAGCCGACGGTAAAGAGATTGGTTTTTATCAGATTCCGTCGTGGAAGAGAAATTGTTTAAGTCATGTTTCCGAAGTAACAGAACCGACGGATGGCCTGGATTGCAGCCATTCGAAGACCAAATATAACGTCCCAGAACACTCCAGCTCACAGGTTAGTCTGCTCCAAGCATTCCCACAAAGGTCAGTCTTCTGTTGTAGTTATTACGTAATTTATCATAACATCATTGTTGATGTAGGTAACAAATAAGTCTTATATTGATTTGAAGTGAATTCGTTGCACTATGCTGCTTTGTTCACTGTGGCTTTGCAGGCTAATGTTTGTTGTGTTTTGTAGGAAAACCGGCCTACAAAATGCTGGAATGTGATCCAGACTGGGCCCCTCTATCAACCTGGGCAGAGATGGGCAGTAACGCGTTACTTGTAACATGTTACGGTAATCCGATTACTTTTTTCAAGTAATGAGTAAAGTGAGAGATTACTATTGCAAAAACGGTAATTCGATTACCGTTACTTTCCCGTAGGAACGCTGCGTTACTGCGTTACTAAAACCGTGATTTTTTTGTGAGAATGTCTCATGACAGTGACGTAAGCGAGTGCGACATTCGTGACAACAGCTGTGTGCAGATCAACAATGGATCATATATCGAGTGCAGGAGAGAGTATGAGCGTGCAGCGTTTAAAGCATGGAAGTACTGACCTTATTTTGAGTTTGATTCCATAAAAAGTGACAAAAACATTAGTGTCCGTTGTGTGTGGGAAGAAAACTTCTTTTTACAGCGAAAAAAACCCTAAACTTCCGAGCAAGCACCGAGTGCGCTGCCACGTAATG
>NC_140468.1:28953247-28958247 GCF_051167445.1 Perissodus microlepis | reverse complement strand
GTAACTTACCACAATCTACAGTGTCTTGGAGCTGCGCTGTGTTTGTGGAATCAGCTACTGCATGTACAGGCTCACTGGTGCCACACGCCGACATTGTGAGTGCTGTGTCATCATCATCTGATTCACTCTCACTGTCCTTTGGTTCAGCATCACTTAATGCAATTTCATCTGAGAAATTGTGGGAAAAAAAACAAAAAAAACCCAAACACAAACACAAACCCCCCAAAAACCTCACATTAACAACGAGATATGACAAAATACAGAACAAATACTGGAAATTATAGTACATAGTTTTACTATGTAAGGCCAACACAAATGTTGCAAAGTGATGAAACAATAGACTTCAAGAACCTTAAATCATGGACATTTAACAGAATGGTCTGTGCTTTTAGGTTTTAATTCTGTTGATAAAGCATAATATTCAACTACTGCCCTAATATTTGCTCCTTTCAATACAAACCTTCAATTTCGATCTCATCCAGTGATTTCCCCTGGATCTGGGAAAGATGTCCTTTTTCCAGTGTTAAAAGCAGTTTGGAAATCTTGGCCAGCTGTGTTGTGGGAACTGGTAATCTGTAGAATTCGCGGTGAACGCGGATATCATGACCCAGGAAATCTGCAACCTGATCAAGTTCGTTGTTTTTCAAATTAAGGACTTGTGAGAGTGTGGCAACATGTTTTCTGAGCTGTGTCGATCTTAGATACTCAGGCTGCTTTGCTCCACACTGGTGTGCATGAACACGCAAGGAGTCCATTCCTCTGTAATGACTCATTGATCGGGGTCTTGCAAAGAGGTAGATATTAGTGGCACAAATACCACAGTCAGGCCTCCTACTAACCAGTGGTGACAGAGCATCCAGCATGCTTGGTGTTAGAAGAACTGGAACATTTCTGTCCCTTTTTCCCATTATTTCTATTCTACAGAAATAGTTACAGAGTCTCTGTTCCATTTCTGAGAGCCCCATGGCAACATCTGTGTGGAGTGCCGTTTTGTCTCTTTCAAGAAAACTTTTGAGGCGCATCTTTGAAACCTCTCCAGAACGTCTTCGATTGAACACAATGATTTGTGAGAGTGTAACTTGTGCAAGTTGGGCATAATTCTGAGCTGTGGCTTCGTTCTCCAAGCTGCAAAAGGCACTTTCTGCAGATTTTTGAAGGTAGTGATGGAGAATCCGAACATCTTCTGTAAAGGGCAATGTTGATGGCTTGTTAAACTTTGCCTCACTCAATGTGTTCAAGGCACGGTGAGACACCATCTCGGACCATTTAGAGACATACAACTTCTTGAACGCATCAGTGGACTTGATTAGGGCTTCATCCTCTGTCATGAGGGCACGACAATGGATAATGTCAGACATTTTATGCAGTGTATGTCCCAGTTTCAGCGCAAGGCTTAGAGTTTTGTATGACACTGTCTCGTCATCAAAACCTGAAACTTTCTTTACTGCTTGCACAACTCTCTGGAAGTTAGCAGGCTTAATAGCTTCTTCCATGTTATGCACTGAGAATTCTGTACGCAGACACAACAACAAACGTCCCGCTTCACGAAGCTTCTGTCGTATATAATCATACTTTGTAGGGTCTTGTCCATGTTTATTGTAGAGGGACTGGGCAAACTGAATAACAGTAAAGTCATTTCGCACAACTGAGGCAATCTCATCTTGTTTCATAACAGCAAGAACCTTCCACACTCCACTTGACACCTGCGGATAACACTGAGACTCCAGAGTTAAAGCCAGGCCGAGTACTTTGGTTCTTCCAGGTTCTTTATCCGTGTCATCTTTTGGTTTGTTAGGACATCTGCGGACATGTCTCCAAAGATCCTTGCGAACATACATCCCTTGACAATAAAAGCAATGAGCAAACTTTCCCTCTACTGCTTTAATCTTGGGTCTTCTCTTCACTTTCAGTGGTCCCACTCCACCATGCAAAACTGCAGCATTATGCTTAAAATTTCCCTTATTTCTCAATTTCTCTAACAGGCTTTTACGCTCGTTTGAGTCTCTAGGCAGGGAAAATGCATGCACAACATCAGGAGCCGTTTTGTGCGTTTTCAGGTGGCGGGAAATTTTAGCTGAATCTGGCACATATTCTTCTTCTGATATGCTGTGGTTGCCATCATCATCGCTTGGCCATCATCATAAAGAAGTCCAGACGCTTTTCTTTGCAAGCTCCTTTGACTACGATGACCTGGATGACTGAGAACCTTCACAGACATCATCGCTTGATATTTGATCCAGAACTGAATGTGGCAATCCATCCTCCCCTGAATATTCAGAAATTTCTTCTTTCTGGAATGTAAGAATAAAAGTTATTTTAATTGATCAATACTTTAGACGGGTAAAAAATAAACTGAAAAAAAGTCAAGCCAAATATGAATGGGATACACACCTGTGTTGACTGGTGACAATTCTGATTTGCCAATTTTGCAAGGCAGGATTTGTGCCAGACCCCTAAACAAACTGAAACACATTTTGATAGACTTAATTTAGCTTTGCAGTTCTATTTAAGTGAAGTAGTTTTTTGTCAAAGCATTGCAGTAATGTCAAATGCTGGAAAAAAAAACAAACTGTTCACACTTAAGGATATTTTAATGACTACACATACACTGCTAATCCCCCCCCCCCCCCCCCCCCCCAAAAAAAAAAGGACATCCCAGATGTGAATGAATGAATTATTCTTATTAAATACTTTGTTCTTTAGGTAGTTGAATGGCATGAAAGTGTGTAGTTGAATGTGTGTGGCCTCCAGATGTCTGTATGACTTCCCTACAATGTCTGGGCATGCTCGGGATGAGGTGGCGGACGGTCTCCTGAAGGATCTCCTCCAAGACCCGGACTAAAGCATCTGCCAACCCCTGGACAGTTTGTGGTGGATGGAGTGAGACATGATGTCCCAGATGTGCTCAATTGGATTCAGGTCTGGGGAACAGGCGGGCCAGTCCATAGCATCAATGCCTTTGTCATGGAGGAACTGCTGACATACTCCAGCCACATGAGGTCCAGTGTCGTCTCGCATTAGGTGGACCCCAGGGCCAAACGCACCAGCATGTGGTCTCACAAAGGGTCCGAGGACCTCATCTTGTTACCCAATGACAGTCAGGCTCTCTGGCAGGCACAGAAATGCCACCCCACACCATTACTGACCCACTGCCAATATGATCATGCTGGAGGATGTTGCAGGCAGCAGAACGTTCCCCACGGCATCTCCAGACTGTCACATGCTCAGTTTGAACCTCCTTTCAGCTGTGAGGAGCATAGGGTGCCAGTGCCGAAGTTGCCAAACTTTGCGTTTTCTGGCAAATGCCAAACATCCTGCATGGTGTTGGGCTGCAAGCTCAATCCCCACCTGTGGATGCTGGACCCTCAAGCAACCCTCATGAAGTCAGTTTCTGACCATTTGAGCAGACAGATGCACATTTGTGGCCTGTTTGAGGTCATTTTGCAGGGCTCCTCTTGTTCCTCCTTGCACAAAGGTGGAGGTAGCGGTCCTGCTGCTGGGTTGTTGCCCTCCTATGGCCTACTCCACATCCAGGTAGCACCTCCATGCTCTGGACACTACACTAACAGACACAGCAAACCTTCTTGCCACAGCTCACATTGATGTGCTACGCTAGATGAGCTGCACTACCTGAGCCACTTGTGTGGGTTGTAGACTCCGTCTCATGCTACCACTAAAATGAAGTCACCGCCAGCATTCAAAAGTGACCATAACATCAGCCAGAAAGCATAGGTCCTGAGAAGTGGTCTGTGGTCACCACCTGCAGAACCAGTCCTTTATTATGGTGAATTGACTATAATTTCCACTTGTTGTCTACTCTATTTGCAAAACAGCATGTGAAACTGGTTGTCAGTGTTACTTCCTAAGTGAACAGTTTGATTTCACAGAAGTGTGACTGACTTGGAGTTACATCACATTGTTTAAGTGTTCCCTTTATTATTTTGAGCAGTTTATGTTATGGAATGGGGAATTGAGGACAATCCCAAGTATACCATTTTTACAAGGTCCTGCACCAATGAGGTAATACTACATTTCTTTAATTAGACGTGACCACCCACTGATTAAAAAGGGAGCAGTGTTCATTTCAGCTAGTCTTAACTTGTTGAACTCTATTAATGCTTTTTACTGTATACTGTACCTATTCACTAAATGTCTCACCTTTGCACTTATAGCCAAGCCACTTGAGGGAGGAAACCGGTCCCACACACTGAATGCACTTGTCCAAAGATGATATTGTTGTGCACACCAGACGATGATTGTGACACTGTTAGCAAAATATTGCAACATTTATTTGTTTTGGACAGTTGGAAAGGTGAGGTGTTTTCAATTCAGTTGCAGATATCAACTAATACACTTCATCCCAGTATAAAATTTGAACGCAATCGACCTCTTCGCTTTTTTTCTACTGGAACCATTTTACTGGGACTAGGGGAATTGATTCTTTCACTTTATTGTTATCTAGAATAGCAAATTGAGTTAAAACACTGCAGCTTCTTAAAAATGGCACATAAATTCTTATCTGTGTGAGGTGGGTCAGAGTAAAAAAAAAAACAAAATAAAAAAAACAATCCTTCCTTATTTGCTTATCCTTGTGGCTGGAACCTATTCCAAATATGATGGGTGTACAATGCCTCTCACCCGAGTTGTATCTGGCAACTACAGCTTCCGCCCAAAGACATCCAGTTAGTGGGGTTTGCTGGACTGGTAATTCTAAATTGCCCATAGGTGTGAGTGTGGTAGAGTCTGTCAATGTGATACCCTGCGACAGCCTGTCACTCCAATTAACAACTGATTCCTTTGCAATCATCCATCCTCTTCCACTTATCCTTATCAGGATTGTGGGGTAGCAGGTTTGGGGCCTATACCAGCTACCATAGGGCAGTACAACCTGGACAGATCACCAGTCTAACATGGAAGGACAAGCATTTGCATTCACACCAAAGGGCAGTTTTGAATCACCAGTTAACCTAACCCCATAAGCTACATCTTTGGACTGTGGG
>NC_140468.1:28845747-28945747 GCF_051167445.1 Perissodus microlepis | reverse complement strand
CCCACCAGAGGAGAAAACGCTCTAGATCATGTTTACTCCAACATCAAGCATGCATATAGAGCCATACCCCTCCCCCACCTCGGTCAGTCCGACCACCTCTCCCCAGCCTACACCCCCCTCAGACGCAGTGCCAGGCCCACCACAAAGACGGTTACAACCTGGCCGGAAAATGCTCTCTCCAAATTACAGGACTGCTTCACAGAGACAGACTGGGACATATTTGAACACCAGGACCTAGAAACTTTCACAGGATCAGTACTGGACTACATCAAGTTCTGTACTGCAAATGTGACTGTGGACAAAAGCATTCGGGTTTTCCCAAACCAAAAACCCTGGATGACCAGCCAGGTCCGCTCACTCCTCAAAGCCCGCGATGCCGCCTTCAGGTCAGGTGACAGAGCTCTGTACAGGGCTGCTCGAGCTGACCTGAAAAGGGGGATTAAAAAAGCCAAGTCAGACCACAAAAGAAACATCGAGTCCCAGCTGTCCAGCAACAACACACGGGAGGTGTGGCAGGGAATGCAAGACATCATCAACCACAGAGGCTGTGAAAGCAGAAAACCTGAGTGTGCAGCTGGCAGAGGAAATAAACAGCTTCTTCGCCCGCTTTGAAACATCACAACAGCAGCACTCATCTGCCTCAGCCCTACTCCCATCCTCATCCTCACCTGGTTCCTGCACCGCTCCACTCACTGTAACGGAGCACAATGTCAGACGTGTGCTCCTAGCAGTGAACCCCAGGAAGGCGGCCGGTCCAGACGGAGTACCTGGCAAGGTACTAAGAGCATGCGCACACCAGCTCACCCTCATCTTCACCAGACTCTTCAACCTCTCACTGGATCAGGCAGCCATCCCGTCCTGTCTAAAATCAGCCACAATCATCCCAGTGCCAAAGAAGTCTCCCATCTCCAGCCTGAATGATTACCCCCCTGTGGCCCTCACGCCGGTAATCATGAAATGCTTTGAGAGACTAGTCCTTCAGCACATCAAGGATTACCTCCCCCCAGAATTTGACCCCCACCAGTTTGCATACCGTGCAAACAGATCCACAGAAGACGCCATCGCCACAGCCCTCCACGCTGCGCTGAGTCAACTAGAGCAGCGGCAGAGCTACGTCCGAATGCTCTTCGTGGACTACAGCTCAGCCTTTAATACAGTCATCCCGGACATCCTCATCACCAAACTGGTCACCCTTGGCATCCCTCCTCTCACATGTGCCTGGATAAAGGACTTTCTCACAAACTGGCCCCAGACTGTAAGACTCGGCCCTCATCTCTCCTCCACTCGCACACTGAGCACCGGCTCCCCACAGGGCTGTGTGCTGAGCCCCCTCCTGTATTCTCTCTACACCCACGACTGCAGTTCGACCCACAACAACACGCTCATCATCAAGTTTGCTGATGACACCAGGGTAGTCGGACTCATCTCAAAGGGAGACGAGGCAGACTACAGAGAGGAAGTCCTGAAGCTGGCAGCCTGGTGTTCAGAGAACAACCTGGCACTGAACACTAAGAAAACCAAAGAGCTCATTGTTGACTTCAGGAGGCACAGCACTGACTTGGCCCCCCTTTACATCAACGGGGAGTGTGTGGAGAGGGTCCACACCTTCCGGTTCCTTGGTGTCCTCATCTCTGCTGACATCTCCTGGACAGACAACATCTCAGCGGTCGTCAAGAAGGCTCAGCAGCGGCTGCACTTCCTGAGAGTCCTCAGGAAGTACAAGCTGAACTCCAACCTGCTGCTGACCTTCTACCGCTCGTCCATTGAGAGCCTGCTAACCTACTGCATCACGGTATGGTACGGCAGCTGCACCAAGGCGGATAGAGCGAGGCTTCAGAGTGTGGTCAAGACAGCACAGAAGATCATCGGCTGCTCTCTCCCCTCCCTGATGGACATTTATTCCTCCCGCTGCCTCAGCAGAGCAGCAAACATCATCAAGGACAGCTCCCACCCTGGTTTCAACATGTTCAGCGCTGCAGGTGCATCAGCTCAAAAACCCACAGACTCAAAAACAGTTTCTTCCCCAAAGCCATAACCACCCTGAACTCACACATGCACCAATAACACAGCCCCCCCCCCCCAATTTTTTTCTTCCCACTTCCTCTATGGACCACCACTGTGCAATACCAATTCTATGTGCAATAACTCAACTGTATATACACAACACTATTTATTACATATTACTTTTTTGCTCTGTATCTCATTGTACAACTGTATAGTGACAATAAAGGCATTCTATTCTATTCTATTCTATTCTATTCTATTCTATTCTATTATCAAACAAACCAGACTTGGTGTCTTTAAGTCACTCAGACATGGACAACAGTGTTATCCTGAAACACACACAGCACGCTGCACTTCAGCCGTTTCAGTCTAATACTCTGTGTTTTATGTGTGTGTCTGTGTGCACATTTGTGTAGACAGCATCATTTCATTCTAAGGGACAGACTGCAAGTCTAACTTTGCTTCAATGACTGGAATTCATGATATTCTTTAGTAACATGATGAATGTTCAGATGTAGCAAGCTGCAATTAAATGAATATACGAGGTTAAAACTCCGTGAAAATACAAACTATACTGCATGATTGTTACAAAAGCCATGTGTTGACAATAAATGGGATATTTAAGAAGGAAGTATATATATATATATATATATATATATATAAAATTCCCCACTCGCCCCTGTGGGCGGTCTATGCTTCAAGCTTGGGTCCTCCACCAGAGGCCTGGGAGCTTGAGGGTCCTGCAGTATCTTAGCTGTTCCTAGGACTGCGCTCTTCTGGACAGAGATCTCCGCTGTTGTTCCCGGGATCTGCTGGAGCCACATGCCCAGTTTGGAAGTCACTGCACTGAGCGCTCTGATTACCACTGGGACACTGTTACCTTCACCCTCTACATCTTCTCTAGCTCTTCTCTGAGCCCTTGGTATTTCTCCAGCTTCTCGTCTTCCTTCTTCCTGATGTTGCTGTCATTGGGAACCACTACATCGATCACCACGGCCGTCTTCTTCTGTTTGTCTACCACCACTATGTCCGGTTGGTTAGCCACCACCATTTTGTCCGTCTGTATCTGGAAGTCCCACAGAATCTTAGCTCGATCTCCACCACCCTTGGGGGCATCTCCCATTTTGACCTTGAGCCTTCCAGGTTATACTCGGCACAGATGTTCCTGTACACTATGCCGGCCACTTGGTTATGGCGTTCCATGTATGCCCTGCCTGCTAGCATCTTGCACCCTGCTGTTATGTGCTGGATTGTCTCATCTTTACACAGCCTGGGGTCTTGCCTGGTGTGATAGACCCCAGCCTCTATGGATCTTGTGCTCAGAGCTTGTTCCTGTGCTGCCATGATTAGTGCCTCTGTGCTGTCTTTCAGTCCAGCTTGTCCAGCCACTGGTAGGCCTTCTAGATATCAGCCATCTCTGCTATCTGCCGGTGGTACATACCGTGCAGGGGCCTGTCCTTCCATGATGGTGCCTCCTCTTCCTCCTCTTTTTTGGGTTTCTGCTGCCTGAGGTATTCAATGAGCATGTGTTGCACCCTCAGAGAGACATGACTCCATTCACCTTTTTTTGCAACTTTATTCTCCTCAGTTCAGGTTTGGAGTTTACAGGCAGCATAGCATATCATCAGCAAAACATTGCTCCCACATCTCAGACATTGTTTGTTTTTCTGCGCTTACTGATGACATCACACGTCTGAACTCTGACCTCCTGGAGCTAGTAAACTACAAAAATTAACTAGAAATTGAATGAATTGAATGAATGCTTTATTGGCCATATGCAGGTTGCCCCGCAGAGGAATAGGACCCCCCCCGACTTACACACACAACAAAGACATCACATGGGAATACAGTCGGAGATCGGCAGCGTTACAGAGAAAACACTGAAAAAATACACAACAATGGGAAAAGTCCAAGAGGAAAAAAAGAGACCTCTTCTCACGCTGGGCACCTATGGGAGGACAGCATGAGAACAGGAAACAAAAAAAACTCCTCTGCACAGAGAGCACATAAATGTCCACATCACAACATTAGAGCACGTGACAAGCCACAGGGGTTGGATAGGGGGGTGGGGAGTGATCCGAAGGAACACAGCAGTCGTCCTACACAGCGCTACCATTTCAGCGCGGCACACAGACCCGCCGTCTTCCCCCACAGGAAACAAGCATCGAAGGCGTTTGGAAAGGGAGGGGGATGAGTGCATGCTTATCAGTGTAAGTGTATGTGTGTGCGTGTCCAGAGTCCAGCTGAGACAGTGTCCTTCGCTCTATCAGGCTAAGTAAACAGTCTGCCAGCCAACCCAGGTGGCCTTGCATGGGATGGGAAGAATAGTCATCACACAGTCGTTATCAGGGAGTTGTTTTGGTTGGCTCCAGCCTTGGGCCTGAGCAGCTGGCGCCATGGTGTCCATATGTTGAATATTGTTGATTTCTCCTTTATGCGAGCAGCTCCGAATTTAGCACTCTGACACTGGTCTCTCGATCTCCCGTTGAAGAGCTGCGAGCCTCCCCATGATGGTATCAAACTTCTGTTCCGTGGTGTTGTCATTCTTTTGATTCTGAGACCCCACAACTGCAGTGAGCCGTTCTGCGATGTGATCCAACTTTCGCTCAAGGGTGTCATTTTGAGCAGGCCCCTCTCTGATGTATCCCATCATACGCTCAATGTTGTTATTTTGAGTTTTCACGGCAGCCGTAAGCGTCTCCAAGGTGTTAACCATGCTGCGTTCGTTGTGAGAGGTCACGCCTCGTCCCATCGCTTCAATTCCAGCGGTCAGCCTTGGGGGGGTTTGAACAGCTGGTTCCGCTCTCTTATTTCTCCGATAAGTCAGGGCCAAGCCAGCTCCGATCAGCAAGAACCCTGTTATCATGGTTCCGAATAGGTAGATATCCTCAGCGTCCTCGATCGACAGTCCCGCCAGGCACAAGATCCTCCAGGTCTGCCACCCGTCCATCGTGTATCCGGCAGGGAAAGTCCCTCCAGGGCACTCGGGTTCTCCCGAGCCCAGACTTCTCGTTGAGAAAAGGGTGTCAATAGCATTCAGGGAAATGTGTCCAAAAACAAAACACAATTAAATAAGAATAATCTTTAAAGATTTTCCCAACGATTCAGAAAAATGTAAGTTTTATAACTACTTTTAGAGCGCAACACATGCTGTCAGTTGGGGCCATCTTCGTGATGTATTCGTGGATGCTCGTTGTCTCATCCTGGACTGTGGTGCTGACACTCACCAGTCCCCGGCCTCTTTCTTTCTGCTTAGCGTACAGCCTCCATGCATGGTCAGGAGCTTTCTTGATATCAGTGGCTTCTATCTCCTCCTTTGGCCAGCTTATTATCCCAGCCGGGTACCTGATCACGGGCAGGGCGTAGGTGTTGATAGCCCGGATCTTGTTCTTGTCACAGCCAGGAGGATCAGCTGGACTCTGATCAAAGGTTTCTATCTTTCTCTCTCACTTCCACTCTCTCTCTCCTCCTTTCTGTCGCCGGGGCGGAACTCATTGTGGATTCACGCCCTCGGCCCACACCCTCGGAGAAAGGAAACACCTGAGCCTAATCAAGGTGATCAGCATTTAAGCCAGGAGGTGACTGCTGTTCTTTGCTGGATTGTTGTCTGCCACCCGTTACTGAAAGTCAAGCCACAGCAAGTTGAGTGTTTCTTTGTACTTTATATTTAACCACGTCTCCCTGTCTACAGACTTCCTGGATTCTTCCCCGTGTGATTCCCGAGTGGCAAGTGTTGGAGTGAGAGCCTGCTATCGTGTGTGTAGATTGTTTGGAGAACGCGTGCCTTCCCCTTGGATTTCCCTGGAGCCCCGTCCCTCACCCAGTTGTACATAGCACTTCCCCTGCTCCTTTTTGTATATACACTTGGTGGACTTGTAAATAAAACTCTCTCGTGTGAATCTGATCCTGGAGTCCTGTGATTGAGTCCTCTACGTCAAAAACCGTAACAGTTCTTACCGTTCAGCTGACTCCTCAGGACTTGCCTCACCCTCTGCAGGTACTCAGTGGTTGCAACTTTCCTCTATGTCTGCAATGTTGCCTTCCGGTAGTTCGATCCCCTCAATTCTGACTACCTTTCCTCTCTTTGTTGTCATCATGTGCTTGTTCATCTTAGCCACTATGATGCCTGACAGGAGCTTCCATGTGGTGCTGAGGCAGGTTATTGGTCAGTAGTTGGAGGGGACCGGTCCCTTCTGGGGGTCCTTGAGGATCAGGACTGTCCGGCCTTCGGTTAGCCATTCTGGGTGTCTCTCGTCAACTAGCAGCTGGTTCATTTGTGCTGCCAGGCGCTCGTGGAGTGCAGTCAGCTTCTTCAGCCAGTAGGTGTGAACCATGTCGGGGCCTGGTGCTGTCCAACTCTTCATACTGAAGACCTTTTCTTGGATGTCTGCCACTGTGATGGTTACTGGACCCTGTTCAGGGAAGTTGCTGTGGTCTGCCCTCAGATCCACTAGCTCCTGAGCATTACTGTTATGGGTTACGTCCTTCTCCCATATGCTCCTCCAGCAGGGCCGTGCAGAGACATTTAGGCAGAGACGTTTGGGCAGGTGCTCAAAGTTTAAAAGGGGCACAATGAACCAGGCAGAATAACAACAACACACATTCATCAAGAATCTAATATGGGATTGCATCATACTGTATCACTGTTGTGAGGTGGCGACAATGCAAAGCAAATGTAGCCTGTGTTTGACCTGATGGGTACAATGTTGCTGTTGAGGGTTTCTGCTGCTGCTGATAGTGCTGGAGGGCTGTGCTGATCTGAGACTGTAGACATTAAAGAGTCCACAGGAGAGATGGTAGCTGATTAAACAAGTGTCATGAGATAATAACAAAATGCAAAGACAGGTGACAGCGCTTGGAACCATAAGGCAACAACAAACTGTGAGAAATAAACTCGGCTCTGCCTGTGAATCACTCTCTGCTTCTCTTCCTCCTTCATCTCCTCATCTCATCTATCACTCTCCACTTGCTGTCCATCTGAGAACAAGGCACAACTTGCTATTGCAATAAACTATTATTTAATTATCCACACCTAACAACTCCTGCACTTAACCTGTAATAAAATGATGCCGGAAAAATGTTATAGAAACAAAACATTCCAGTTGTGCTTATTATTATTTTTATACTGGAAAACCTCTCCAACAACTGGTACATGTGTTAATGTTACCTGTGCTCTTTGTAATCCAGCTGCTGAGGGATCCACTGCCTTTAGTATCCTCACACAGCCCCTACTGTTTCCTCCTCATGTTGAAATATAAATCTAATATAATCTGTTTCTTAATGTATGTTCTTTCAAATACAGTGTGTGTTTTTTAAATATCATAATTATAATAATGCATAATTATGTGGACATGCATATTACATTGTTTTTAGTGCAATATAATCCCCCCAGAAAGGCAGGAAAAGCCTGGTAACTTACTTTAGGCAAGGCAAGGCAAGGCAAGTTTATTTGTATAGCACAATTCAACAACAAGGTGATTCAAAGTGCTTTACAGAGACATTAGAAACAAAAACAAATAAAAAGCATGATTTAAAATTGATTAAAACAAGCAGACAAACAAACTAACTAATTAACAAACAAACAAACAAAACAGTATATAAAATCAAAACAGATAAAATCAGAACAATAGATAAAATCAGTAGTTAAAATGTACGTTTTGAAATTTAAGCTTAAAAGTGTGGATTTGGTGCTTTATTCAAATGCAGCTGAGAACAGGTGAGTCTTCAACCTGGATTTAAATAAACTGAGTGTTTCAGCTGATCTGAGGCTTTCTGGGAGTTTGTTCCAGATATATGGAGCATAAAAGCTGAATGCAGCTTCTCCGTGTCTGGTTCTGACTCTGGGAACTGATAAAAGACCGGATCCAGATGACCTGAGGGACCTGGAAGGTTCATCCTGGGTCAGGAGGTCACTGATGTATTTTGGTCCTAAACCATTCAGAGCTTTATAGACCAGCATCAGAACTTTAAAGTCTATCCTCTGACGGACAGGCAGCCAGCATAAAGACCTCAGAACTGGACTGATGTGGTCCACTTTTTTGGTCTTAGTGAGGACTCGAGCAGCAGAGTTCTGAATGAGCTGTAGTTGTCTGACAGATTTTTTAGGTAGACCTGTAAAGATGCTGTTACAGTAATCAAGCCTGCTAAAGATGAATGCATGGACTAGTTTTTCCAGGTCCTGTTGCGACATCAGATCTTTTATCCTTGATATATTCTTGAGGTGATAGTAAGCTGATTTTGTTATTGTCTTAATGTGTTTTTCTAAGTTTAGGTCTGCATCCATCACTACACCCAAATTTCTCGCCTGGTTTGTGGTTTTTAGGTGTATAGATTGAAGTTCTCTGGTGACCTGTAATCGTTTTTCTTTGGCGCCAAAGACTATTACTTCAGTTTTGTTTTTGTTTAGCTGGAGAAAATTGTGGCACAACCAGTCATTAATTTCCTCAATGCATTTACCAAGAGCCTGTACAGGGCCTCGGTCTCCTGGTGACATTGTGATATATATTTGTGTGTCATCTGCATAGCTGTGATAGTTTATTTTGTTGTTCTTTATAATCTGTGCCAGTGGGAGCATGTAAATGTTAAACAGAAGGGGTCCCAAGATGGAACCTTGGGGAACTCCACATGTGATACTTGTCTGCTCAGATGTGAAGTTACCTATTGATACAAAGTATTTCCTGTTTTCTAAGTATGTTTTGAACCAGTTTAGTACAGTTCCTGAAAGACCTGCCCAGTTCTCCAGTCGTTTGAGTAATATGTTGTGGTCAACTGTATCAAATGCTGCACTGAGATCCAGTAAAACTAAGACTGACATTTTTCCACTGTCTGTGTTCAGACATATGTCATTGAACACTTTGGTCAGAGCAGTTTCAGTGCTGTGGTTCTGTCTAAAACCTGACTGGAAGGCATCATAGCAGTTATTCTGTTTTAAAAAGTAATTGAGCTGTTGAGCTGTTGAGAAACTGCTTTTTCAATGATCTTACTTAAAAATGGGAGATTTGAGATCGGCCTGTAGTTGTTCATTTGTGTCTTGTCAAGATTGTCCTTTTTCAGTATAGGTTTTATTACAGCAGTTTTTAGTGGTTCCGGAAACACACCTGACATTATAGAACTAAATATGTTCCCTAAAACGGTGACAGAGCTACAGACCCATGGCAGCCTTACCCAGTCAGCCAGCAGCTATGACCAGCACTACTTGTGCAGTTAATACAAGGACAGGTAATGTTTGTCGCGCTGTTACACACACAGCACGCTCGTTTGTTTCAGTTTGTCAGTTGCCACAAGACAACTGACCAACGTGTACATGATAAGCTAACACACTTACTGGTTTTGTTGCATCAGTCTGTGTCTCTGAGTTAATTTGTGTTTCTCCTACAGCTCCGGACCGCAAAAAATGCGCGTGCTCTTTGTGAGCTCGTTTCCGGCTCCTAACCAGCGCGTTGTGCCTTCAAGGGCGATCATTGGTTAATGGTCATCATGTGACTGATCCTTTTATTTAGAAAAACTGTGATTAATAGTTAAAATTTTTTGTTGAGGGGCACAGATAGGAGTCTGCACGCCAAGGGTGTAGATTTGGTTTTGGCGTTGGTGGGGACGGATGATTCAACCGCCGAACCTGCCCCGTTTCTTTTTTCTTTTTCCTTTTTGTCTTTGCTTCTTGATAAAAGGAGAAATATACTTGCCTACATATGCTATTCTACCTGCTTTTAAACCATTTAAAATTACAATTCATAGTTTTATATGTGAATTATATAATGTTAAATTACTATTAAACAAATGACTGACTAAGTATTTTAGGCTTTAGTTTACTTCAGCCATATTCCATATATATCAGGTATCATACAAAAATAAAAATAGCTTCAAATACAGTCATGACAATAAAAGAATATGACTTTAAGGACTTAACAACATTACTTCAGTTATAGTACACCAACATCTCTTATACATTAGCACTAAGGGAACACTGAGTGATCTGGTGGGTTTTGTCCATAAAACTACTCGTCTAAGATGACCACAAAGTAAAAGATCTCTCAGCAAAATTATGCAAAAATTTTAGGCACTATTGCCCCGATCAAATCAGTGAGCTGGGAGTTTTTTATTCTAAACATGAACTACTGTTACAGCAACAGACATGGACTACTGGTGCCCCACACAACAACTCAATGTCCACTATGTGAAGCAGCCAAACACATGCCTGCTCCTCTCATTAATCTATAGCACCAACTCATCAGTCAGTCACCTGTGACCTCGCCTCTTCACTAGGGATGGGTACCGGTATCCGGTGCCATGATGGCACCGGTTCTGACATAAACGGCAGTAACCAGACCGAAAAGCAGCGCACATTTCGGTGCTTTTTTTTGGTGCTTTTTTTCCTGAGCTGTGATACACTTTGGATTCTAGCCAATCATTTTACCTTTCCGAGGATAGTAGGCGGGTCCAGGTACGTACGTTCTTTTAGAGCAGAGCTACAGATTAAAAATGCCCAAGGAGGACCGGTCAAAAGTCTGGCTGTATTTCACAGCAAAATATGCAAACTCAGCAGCCTGCAACAAGTGCTTTAAGGTGATACTGTCCAAAGGAGGTAACACCTCGAATCTGATGAAACACCTGGCGACGCATAGCGGTTTTTTTAAAAGACGAGAAATGCACCGTATTTGATAGCTTGCTGCGAGACCTCACACCGAGCACATCTACTGCGGGTGTGGTGCCTGTTATCGGACCCGGAGTTAGCAACATCCCCCAAAAACCCGAAGAGGAGAGTCCTGGCCCCTAGCTCTGCCAGTGTAGCAGAAATGATGAGGATGATGATGGCAGCAGCAGCCGTTCTTCTCTGGGCGAGTAGCTTAATGTTGTTCGTGTGTAATTTACGTTGAGTAGGCTAACCACGTTATTACATTAATGCACGTAAGGTGAACTAGCAAACACCGTCGTAGTTACATGCAGCTGTCTTCTTGTTTGATGGCAGATGCTCCCTTCACCCTGGCCGAAAAGGCTAAAATGACCAAAGAAAAAGTGGAAAACAGCTAAACATGAGAGGTTTTTGGACAAAGTTTGTGTTTTTTTCCATTGTTTAAGCACTGCTTCCAGCCAAGAGTGATACCATATATGCCCCATAGCTGCAGAAAAGGCTAACATTGTTATCTTTTTACAAAAAAAACAGCTGAACATGAGAGGTTTTTGGACCAATTTTGTGTTCTCCATTCTTTAAGCACCGGTTCGAGCACCGTTTAAGCACCGGCACCGTTTCAAAAGTACTGGTTTGGTACTGGTATCGGATAAAACCTAAACGATACCCATCCCTACTCTTCACCTCTGTCTGAGCTACAACATGGCAGAGCTGCCTCTGTCACCTGATAAATAACAGTGAGACATTCCAAATACATGTATGGAACGCCAGGACTGCCATAACGAATTAATTAAATACACCATTAAATAATTAATTAAATGTGGCAATAATTAATTAAAATCGGAAATAATTAATTACATAAATATTTACGACACATGTAATTAATTAATTATTGACACATTTAATTAATTATTGACATATTTAATTTATTTATTTCACATTTTAATTAATTAGTGACACATTTAAATAATTAGATTAATTATTATTATTATTATTATTATTTATTAATTAATTATTATTAATTACACCCCTGCTGTAAAGTGATCCTATGTTCAACCTTATTCTGACACATATTTGAATACAGGAGAAATAATAAGGGTGAGAGCAGTGTGGGGAGCCAGCTGAGGAGCAGCCTGGTTGGATGGGACCACATTTATCTGGACTCTTTGGGTCCTTTTTTATTAAAAAGTCAAAATCCAACCAACAAGATTTGTACGCATGTCAAACTGTTCTAAACTGTTCTTCAGTTTAAAATATGAGTCTGAATTTGTCGGATGCTGAAGAAAAATCAACAAACAGTCATCAAGCATGAGAGCCTTCTTCCTCCAAGTGTTTAACACTCAGATTCAGAAAGGCCACTGAAGCATCTTCCGCTCCTCTATGGGGTCGAGCACAAGCTCATTTTGACTTCAGAGGTTTCTCAAATACTTTCATCATAACTGATGTTTAACAAGATGACTCTTTTTCTGTGTGTTAGACTTCACTGATTACAGTTTTTTACAGCCGCTAGGACACATGTCTCAATACTTAGGTCACTTTTGCAAAACTCTTCACACAATTCCCCTAACTGACCTTCAGCTTGGCAAAGCAGTTCATTTCACATTCAAAATGCACTACAACTACCAAAACACTTTATTCAGGTCTCAAATAAACTCATTCTTCCAGAACACTAGCAAAGGTCGACAGCCGACAAACACACTTTGTCACCCACAAAACAATGACCTAAAAAACACTAACAACATGTAGCATTACACAGTGTTTTCTTGTGTAAAACAAGGACACATCTCTGTTTATAGTTTCAATATATGTTACTGGAATGAATCAGACATCATGCAGAATTCGTTAATATTTGTTTATGTATTTTTATGTTTTTGCACTAACTAATCCCAAAATACAAGAATTTGTATACACACCATCCACTGATACACATACAATAGTAATGCTAATCTACTCGGTCTTCTCCATTTGGCCACAGGTTCTCATCCACATCACATCTTATGTCATCTAGGGCAATACACCTAGGAAAGAATCTTCTGGCATGCCTGATCCATCCCTGGCAATCTTCTGCTGATATCTCCAGGCATCCAGCATTCATTGCATCCAGGAGGGACATTTGATCATGTGGATGATGGTCGTAAACCTTCCACCGCCATGAGGAAAAGAATTCCTCTATGGGGTTGAGGAACGGAGAGTAAGGTGGGAGGAAAAGAGACTCCATTCTGGGATGGGCTGCAAACCACTCGGTGACTGCACGGGAGTGATGAAATGCCACATTGTCCCATACAGTTATAAATGTTGGCTGATTCCTTCTCTCCGCATCCCTTTCCTCAGCTAGCACAACCCTTCCATAGAGATCATGCAGGAACGCAAGGAGCCGTTCAGTGTTGTGTGGCCCAGTTAGTGGTCTGTGTAACAGCAGTCCATCAGTGGATATTGCTGCGCACATTGTGATGTTGGCACCCCTCTGGCCCGGGACATTCACTGTGGCTCTCTTCCCAATCACATTCCTCCCTCGTCGCCGTGCTTTGGCCAAGTTGAAACCTGCCTCATCCACAAAGATGAAAATGTGGTGTGTTTGCCTGCCTTCAATCTCCATGACTCTCTAACATAAATCCACAAGGCAACATAAGCTGTTACAGTAGTAAATTTGTAAAAACTGTCTTTGTGTGTGTTTGGTTTTGTTCAAAAACAGATCTGTATTTTATTGTGATCTTACCTGGACATACTGGTTCCTGAGTTGCTTGACATGTTCAGAGTTCCTCTCAAAGGCACAGTGTGCAACTGTTTCATCCTGACCTGATGTTTTTTCAGGACTCTAGAAATTGTTGTTATGCTTACACTGTGAATATTTGCGAAAGTAACGTTGTCTGCCAAGACTCTGTGTCTAATTTCAGTGAGTTTAATCCCATTGTTTCTGATGACCATATCAACAATGGCAGTTTCCTGCACATCAGTGAACATCCGTCCTCTCCCTCCTGTGTGAGGTAACCGTTGAGTCCTAAGCAGAAATGCAACAACAATTAAAAAAAGCTTATTTACTTCTGAAATGTGCAAATGCCCTTGCAGAATACAAGTTACCTGTTGGTTTGCCGGAAAACTCTAACAATAGATGCCACTGTGGAGCGTTGCAGATTTGGCTGCACTCTCTGACCAGCCTCTCTCATTGAGTGACCATGATTTACTACATGATCAATTACAGTAGCTCTGATCTCATCTGAGACTACAGCTCTTGATCTTCCTCTTATTCTTCTTCCACCACGCATACGTATTCCTCGCCCCCTCCCAGCCACTCTTCTTCCTCTTTCAGCCACTTCTCCATTTCTGGCTGGGTCCATGTTTACATCACAAAACAAACCTATTCAGCAGTCGTCTCCTTTTGTAATGAAATTGAAGGAGTAACACCAGTGTAGATGTTCATCTACAATGAGAATCAGCTGTGGCTGGTTAAACTGCATTTTTAGATTTAAAATATGTTTCACTAAAATATTGCTGTTGAATTTTGCTGTCTTATTCAGTTTTGCATTATGTTATTGTTTTGACCATAAGTTTAACGGTTTTGAAAACAGTATGTAAGTACATGCAAAATGTCCTGTACGTACAAAGATTTTTCAATTCAATTCAATTCAATTTTATTTATATAGCGCCAAATCACAACAAAAGTCGCCTCAAGGCGCTTCATAGATACAGAGAAAAACCCAACAATCATATGACCCCCTATGAGCAAGCACTTTGGCGACAGTGGGAAGGAAAAACTCCCTTTTAACAGGAAGAAACCTCCGGCAGAACCAGGCTCAGGGAGGGGCGGCCATCTGCTGCGACCGGTTGGGGTGAGAGAAGGAAGACAGGATAAAAGACATGCTGTGGAAGAGAGACAGAGGTTAATAACAGATATGATTCAATGCAGAGAGGTCTATTAATACATAGTGAGTGAGAAAGGTGACTGGAAAGGAAAAACTCAATGCATCATGGGAATCCCCCGGCAGCCTACGTCTATTGCAGCATAACTAAGGGAGGATTCAGGGTCACCTGGTCCAGCCCTAACTATATGCTTTAGCAAAAAGGAAAGTTTTAAGCCTAATCTTAAAAGTAGAGATAGTTTCTGTCTCCCGAATCCAAACTGGAAGCTGGTTCCACAGAAGAGGGGCCTGAAAACTGAAGGCTCTGCCTCCCATTCTACTTTTAAATACTCTAGGAACAACAAGTAGGCCTGCAGAGCGAGAGTGAAGTGCTCTAATAGGGTGATATGGTACTACAAGGTCATTAAGATAAGATGGGGCCTGATTATTTAAGACCTTGTATGTGAGGAGCAGGATTTTGAATTCAATTCTGGATTTAACAGGAAGCCAATGAAGGGAAGCCAAAACAGGAGAAATCTGCTCTCTCTTTCTAGTCCCTGTCAGTACTCTTGCTGCAGCATTTTGGATTAGCTGAAGGCTTTTCAGTGAGTTTTTTGGACATCCTGATAATAATGAATTACAGTCGTCCAGCCTGGAAGTAATAAATGCATGAACTAGTTTTTCAGCGTCACTCTGAGACAGGATATTTCTAATTTTAGAGATGTAGCGCAAATGGAAGAAAGCAGTCTTACATATTTGTTTAATATGTGCGTTGAAGGACATGTCCTGGTCAAAAATGACTCCAAGGTTCCTCACAGCGTTACTGGAGGCCAAGGTAATGCCATCCAGAGTATGAATCTGGTTAGATACCATATTTCTAAGATTTTCAGGGCCGAGTACAATAACCTCAGTTTGATCTGAATTAAGAAGCAGAAAGTTAGCGGCCATCCAGGTCTTTATGTCTTTAAGACATTCCTGCAGTTTAACTAATTGGTGTGTGTTATCTGGCTTCATGGACAGATAGAGCTGGGTGTCATCTGCATAGCAGTGTAAATGTATGCTATGTCTTCTAATGATGCTGCCTAAGGGAAGCATGTATAATGTAAACAGAATTGGTCCTAGCACTGAACCCTGTGGAACTCCATAATTAACCTCAGTGTGTGAAGAGGACTCTCCATTTACATGCACAAACTGGAGTCTATTAGATAGATATGATACAAACCACTGCAGTGCAATTTTTGGCAGTTGTTGTGTCCGAGTGAGAAAATAATTCATGAAATTTGAGAGATGTAGTCATTGAATGCATTTTGTGCCAAAACAATGATAACTGATCCTCAGTTTAGCCCACATAGACTTCTGTTGTGCTCACTGTGTGAGGAGTTTTGCAAAAGTGACCTAAGTATTGAGAAATGTGTCCTAGCGTCTGTAAAAAACTGTAACTCGCCTGGAAGGAATAATCATGTCTCTACAAAAGAGAATCCTGATGGGATCCAGTTAAGCCATGATCCTGTGAAGGCGGAAATGCAGCAGTCTCTAAAATCCTTTTGGAAACGATTTTCCCCTGGAGTTCATCAGAGACTGAACATCAGCCATGATAACTGAGGGCAGGAGAAGCGAGGTCAGTCACCGATTTCTCAGGTGCAAATTTACGCCAGCTCGTTTACCCCACTTCCTCCTCCTGTGCCTCAATTGATTCTGGAGAACGTCTCTGAATAAAACATGCAACCTGTAGCGTGACATCCTTCACACGAGATAAACTCTGTAGTTTAACTTGTAGCAGTACATGTAATTCAATTAAATTTTATTTATGCAGCACCAAATCACAACAACAGTCTCCTCAAGGTGCTTTATATTGTAAGGTAGACCCTACAATAATACATACAGAGAAAACCCAACAATCATATGACCTCCTATGAGCAAGCACTTTGGCGACAGTGGGAAGGAAAAACTCCCTTTTAACAGGAAGAAACCTCCGGCAGAACCAGACTCATGGAGGGGCGGGGCCATCTGCTGCGACCGGTTGGGGTGAGAGAAGGAAGACAGGATAAAGACATGCTGTGGAAGAGAGACAGAGATTAATAACACCTCGAGTGCATCTCGTATTAACCTACTCTGAGTTAATGTGGACTGTGTTCTGATCCTTGCAAGGTAGAAGGTCAGAGAGAATGAGCATGCCTTGCTAAAGATTCACGTCTCTCTTTTGTGTATACATAATTCAACAGAAGAAGGAAAAGTCCAGTAGGAAAAACAAAACAATCCTGTTTTATGACTCCAACATGGTAAAAAACGAGCAGAGAAAAAGCCAAAAATTTAAAAATAATAATTTAAAGTCCAGTTTTGGGCAGTGGTCGCCCCTCTGGTGTATTTTGCTATCATTTCTATCTGTGGACACTCCAGGCTGAATCTTCAGTTACTGTTGTCCAGCCAGACTTTATCCATTCTCTTACTCTTCTTTGTTTTTCTTGTAAATCATGTATTTTTAAAAACAGTTTAAACCTAATTGTCATTACTCAAACTGCATTTCTCACTCACATTAACTATGCTATACTTTCATTATTATCTTTAAGAATAAAGATGATTTACAATTAGCAAAAGCACAGATAGATAAACTCTGTTATAGCATTCTGTATCATTTTAAACATAAAAGGCTGGATGACCTTTTACCCTCTCAGATGTAATGACGGCTAAGGCGGGGGGACTTCAGTCTTTCCCTTTCCCACCTCTCTGGACGCATGTGAGTGGGTGCCACTCACTTCAGGGTTTGATAGTGTATAACCGGATAAACCAAACACATCAGTGAGGTCCATGACGGTGCAGGATCACGTCAACCTTTAAAAAGCTGTAAATGCTGAGTGTTCCTGACCTTTCAGATCCAAACCCGGTTAAACAGAAACTAATGAATCAGTATCACATCACTCACTGCTGGGTCCGGGCAGCATGATAAAATAGTGTCTAGTAGCAGTGCTCTGTGCTACTGTGGGTTCCCCACAGACGTCAGCTCACACTTACTTACACCGTTGCTGGTACACAAACTAAATACTGCTCAGTCTGCAGAGTTGCCCAGTGGGCAGAGTGCACTCTAGGATTCACTGTGTGTGTCCTCCCGCCGGTGCTGCACCTACCATACAGCGGGAGAGGTTAATATGCACAGCGAGTGTGTTGCTCAGCTGGCACTGCTCCCTTAATCACTATCCCCACCTCTCTTCCTGCAGCTGAGCAAGAAGACACACCCACTGGTACAAATATATATACAACGTCTATCCACAGTATCCAGAACTAATGACGTCCAGCGACTAAGAACGCCTTCAGGTATCACAGAGGTTTCTAACACCCACAGAGCTGCAGAACTTAGGACTGTGCATAAAACGAGTGTGTGAAAGCAGGCCTGAGGTATGAACATGTGTAAGGCTGATGGTCTTCATTCATAGTGTGTGTCAGCTGCACGGATGGCTGTCGCTGAGAGCTGAGCAGCCCGGCCAGATTGATGAGGGGTCAAACACATGGTTAAGTCTCATTTCATTTACAAGCACAGGCTAACCCACACGCTGCAGCACAAGGGATGGTGGTGGGAAGGGTCAAGTACCTCCCCACAGGTCTGCTGGTTTAATAGAACTGTAAAATCCAGAGAAGGTGCTTCATTAAATACATGCTGGCTGACACAGACTGATTGCAGAGCACTGACAGGCTTGATCAGTAGAGCTTTAATGCCTCCCACAGAACAGTTTCCCCTGAGTCTGTGGGAAAACCCTTGACTGGGAAAAGTCAGAAGGATTTTTATTTGATAGTAAGCTCACATACAGAATCAGCACATACAGAGGAGGTTCACTCAGACACTTCACAGGACACTCTGGGTCAGAAATGCCTGAAGTTGATCCAAAACGCCTCACCTTTGGTTGACAACACTGCTGCTCTCTTTGAAGTGATTGAAATATTCTTTGAAACTATATATAAAAATCTTTTTAGTTTGATGGTAGGATTGTTATATATAGTTGATAATAAAACATTCTGCAGTACTCCAGAGTACACACAGCATGTTGAATGAATGGGTGGTTTGTGTTAGAGAAAGACTGTAAGTGAACTGTGGCCTCCTGCACAAAAGTCCAGTAGAGCCTCAAACAACCTCCACTAAACAACACAATACTCTACTTCCTGATCTAGGATATGAAGTGTAAGGCTGAGGGAGAGCTGAAGAAGTCTGCCTTTTACAGACATGCTTGGATGAAGCTACTGCTCTCTGGAAACACTGCCACAGTTGCTGATGTAAGGTGTCAGTCACTGGTGTTATATGCCACTGCTGTCCCTGTGTGCTAATAAAACAGAGCCTGTGGTATCTTACACACACCTGCATCTTTTTACTGCAGGGCTATTATTGGCCTGATTTAACATTAGCTTAGAGATCCACTGTCCTGTATGCTGTATAGGTGAGCATGCAGCAGGTCCCGTTTCTACTTCCTGGGCACATCACCACATCTGCACATAAATCTGGTCTAACTTATAATTTTGTATAATTTTAAATAGTGGTTCACAGCTTATTCTTTACAAAAAACAACCCAGTGTAGTCCTGATGCCGGTGATTCAGGGAACAAATAAAATCTCTGCCAAATTAAACACGTGAATCTGTCATTTGGAGTTTATTTTTGGATTCATGGTTCTTTCCTTTGCATTAAAAAGCTGATTTAATCTCAAGTTTTGTACAGTTTTTATATGTATTTCTGCCTCATGTTTTCTTGTGTATTAAGTCCTTTTGTCCCTTTCTGGGTCTCCTGTGAGATTGTGTTGCTTGGAGAAAACTCTCCTGAGTTTCTCTGATACACCGGCTACATAGGGGATGACAATGTTGTTGCGTCTGTCTTTCTTATCCTCCCTCGCTGGTGTCTGATCTTGTTTTCTGTGCCTCTTTGCTGACTTTATAAACGCCCAGTTATGATAACCGCATGTTTTAAGTGCTTCCTTTACATGTGTGTGTTCCTTCTTTTTCCTTCAGGCTTAGAGGGAACATGTTCTGCCCGGTGGTGTAGGGTCCTGATTACTCCAAGTTTGTGTTCCAGAGGGTGATGGGAGTCAAAGAGGAGGTACTGGTCCGTGTGTGTGGGCTTCCGGTAAACCTCGATGCTGAGGTTGCCGTTCTCTTCAATGTGCACAGCGCAGTCCAGGAAAGGCAAACAGTCGTGCTTTGTGTCTTCTCTGGAGAAATTTATGTTTTTATCCACGGCGTTAATGTGCTCTTGGCTCTTCCTTTGAAAGAGCCAAGAGCCTTCCTTTCCACTTCCTCCATGTAAAGGTTGGCTACAATAGGTGACACGGGGGAGCCCATGGCACAGCCATGTTTTTGTCTGTAGAAGCCTTCGTTGTATTTGAAATATGTAGTGGTGAGGCAGAGGTCTAACAGGGTGCAGGTCTGATCGGGGGTGAAGTTGGTTCAGTCTTCCAAGGAGCTGTCTTCTTGTAGTCGTTTTCTGACAGTCTCCACGGCGGGTATGCAAGTGAAGAGAGAGACTACATCAAAGGACACCATGGTTTCAAGTTTCTGGACCTTGTCAGTGGTAAATGGCCTGTATTTATATAACGCTTTACTAGTCCCTAAGGACCCCAAATCGGTTTACACATCCAGTCATCCACAACACAACGACCAAGACTGTCCGAGCCGGGGCTCGAACCAGCAACCTTCTGATTATAAGGCGAATGCCCAACTCTTGAGCCCAGTGAAGTCGGTGGAGTTCAGATCTGCGACTCTCCACCATTTGACCCTACAACTGAAGAAGCTTCTCGGATGAGAGGTGAAACGCCTTCAAGCCACTTAAAGAAGTCCAGATGCTTTTCTTTCCAAGCTCCTTAGACTACGATGACCTAGATGACTGAGAACCTTCACAGACATAACGGTGTACAGAAAGAGTTGAACGTGCAGACATGTTGAGAGCGCGAGCAGCACATTGTGAGCAAGCGCAAATGCAAAAACTGAGCGAGAGGAGCTGCTACTGTGTGTGTGTGTGGATAATAGCAAACACTGAAATACATTTTTTTGCACGCAGCAGCGAATTTTGTTCACTCAAATTGAGCTTTTCTTCGCTCAAAATAAATTTCTCCTCAAAATGCAACACTTGCACCTGCAAATTTTTTTTGACGTGCGCTCAAATTTTGTTTTTTACCTGCGCTCAATAGTGGGATAAAAATAACGCCATATGTGGGTGTCTCTCTCTTGCTGTGTGTCTTGCTCCCCCACTGTGAGTCTTAGTCATGTCTTTGTGTTTTGTCTCCCTCACCTGTTCCCTGTTCTGTTTTTGTTTCATCCCTGTTTCCCCAGTCCAACGCTCCCATGTTTGTTTGTCCCCGTCTAGGTGTCGACCTGTGTTTGTGCTATTTCCTGTCTTATTTTGATAGTCTTTGTCTCGTGTGTTGTGTTCAGTTTTGCTTCCCCTGTCTCGTTATGTCTATTTTTTTCCTCCTGTGTCCCCCAGATGCCTCAGCTTCCCCGATGATCCTGCGGTGTATTTATTGGACTGCGGTGGATCCCTTTGGACTCACAAAGAATAAGTCATTCTGTTAGTAGGCAGCGAGAGAAAAGGAAAGGCACGAGTGTGGAGGTGCGAGTAAGGACTTCAAATTAAGGGACTATGACTGGTAAGGGGAGAGAGCTGGTTGATATGATGGACTCACCCAAGTGATGTGAAACGTTAACCAAAACCCCCAAAATTAACGCATAACAAAAAACATTAAGCACATGATCTATGCAACGTAGCTCAGAGAGGAAACATTTCTACATTTTAATTTCATTGTACCTGTGACAATGACAATAAAGACATTCAGATTCAGAAGAAACACCCTCTGCAGACCTCTGCTACCTGACTGTCAGACTGCAAACCATGGAAAAAAAATCTTCCACTCTCCATCTCACACACACACACACACACACACACACACACACACACACACACACACACACACAGTCACTTGGTCTAGTCTTAGTATTGAGTGGAGATGTGAGCCTCATAGCTTCCCTGCAATCTACTGACATTGATCTAAGAGAAAGATCAAACTTTGGCCGACACTCTCAGCTTCTCAGTAACTGTGTGAGTGTGTGAGATAAGTGTTAAAACGTGCACATGATTACGTATGACATGTTTTGTGCATAATGGAATTTCCAGGCAGATGTAAGTATTTTTCTTAAATACCTTAAACCACCTTAAACAAGCTTTGTTTGTGTAGGCTTGTGTGCATCAGTGTGTGACAGCATTTGTTGTCTTGGGTGTGTTGCTGTACCACAGTGCACTCACATGTGAGCAGAGGTCTGTGTGAGCTCCTGAGTGGCACCACCAAGCTGATAGTGTATTGGACTGGAGAGACTGGCAGGCAATCAGACTCTGTCCAGATGACCCAAGCCCAGCAGCGTCTCCCTGTTTCCTCAGTTAAAGGACTGATGGACAGCTCCGTCACAGGCTGCTAAACCCCTGGAAAAACTATGGAGAATGCTCATTCAGTTTTTTGATGTTGAAGCAAATAAACAAAACCACACACACAAACTATTTGTTTTAATTAATTGTAATAACTTAAAACGATTTGGGGGCTGAGTTTGTGACGCAGCATTTTTAAGGTTTTCTTCTTGTGAATTCTTTGTTTGGAATGTTTTAGTTTTCTATTAGTTAGTATTCACTTGCTCTTTGCTTTGCCTGTAAGCTTAGTTATATTTGTTTCCATTGTGTCTCATCTCCCGTTCCCGTTTACATGTCTCCTCCTGTGCTCTGTGTCATGCCTCTCCTGTCTGTCATGTTTACCCATGTATGTTTAAGTACTTGTGTTTAAGTCTCTCCCTCGCTATTTTGAAAGTCTTGTGTTTCCATGTTCGGTGTGTTTAGGTTTGCTGCCCCTGTGGCGTCATGTTCATCTGTGTCAGCTGTTTCCCAGGTGTTTCCCCTTCCCTCATCACCCTTCTGTCTCCCTCTGCTCAGCGTCAGGTCGTCTGTCTTCCTTCCCTCATGTTCCTGGGATTCATGTTGTCTTAAGCCTCAGTTTGTTTTCTCAGGTTCATGTTCATGTTTATATCTGGAGTTTTTTTCCATATTTAGCTTTAGCTTTTCCTAGTTTAGGTTATAGTTTAGTCTTGTCTCTGTTCACCTTTGCCCTTTGCTTTTTTAGTTTCCCACCAGTCTAAATAAACGGCTCGTTTTTTGTTGAAATCCATTTCTGTCCCTCGTGTTTTCCTGCGTATGGGTCCGCACCTCAAACACATCAGCCTCCCGGCCGTGACACAAACAGCAGCATGTTTTGGTGGAGAACGAGAAGGACGACAGTCAGCCTGTGGAGAAGGATTGGATCAGGTTCTCCAGAGGTGATTAGTGGTCTGCAAACTGGTCTAGTCTCTTTTTCAGCTGTGACTGTTTCCGTCCCACAATTACACCACAATTATCATACCTACCACACAATACATGCAGTTTTTATTAAGTCCCTAAATAACCAGGAAAAAGTTTTTTAATTTATCCATCTATTTTCTTAACTGCTTATCGTATCCTACTTTAACAACCCTGCCATCACAACCCGCTTCCCAAAGCTGCTCTTCTTATTTCTGCAGGACTTTCCATGTCTGTTTGTGTCATTCATCACCTTTTCCTTCTATTACCCACTTACATGGTCTACTTAGATGTAATATGCTCCTGTCCTCCTCTTACATTATCACACCATCTTTTCATTTTCCACAGAGGCATCCTTCCAGAAGATTGCTGTGTGATAGTGATGAACATTTAAGGGAAAGGTGACGGGGAATGGAGGGAGCTGCTTATTTGTTCACAGCCTGAGGCAGTCATATGTCAAATGTGGCACTCCAAAGGTCCCTTTCAGCTGCTATTCCAAGAATCTGGCTGAACGACTGAGAAAGTGGAGAAAAAGGTCTGGGCAAATGGAAAGTTCTCTGTGTCTGTATTACTTTTGAATCCTCTCAAGAACTACTGTCAGTGCTCGAGGTTAAAGGATACGGGAAGTACAGTTGCATTTATTTCCCACATTGGTTCATTAAGAGATTGAAAACAGATGGGGCTTATGTGGAGCTATTTTAATTAAGGTACTGTTCTCTGGTCATAGATGATTTATAACTTTTTGTAAGATGTTTTGAAAAATGTCCATGGGCCTGAACTTTAAATGATTATACAAGTACAATTTTCTTTTCATTTTACGAGCAGGCACATGTAGAAAGGGACCATCAGAGCTAAAAGGTTTAAACAGACGACCCTTTAGCACATCCAAATGGAAACATATGTGTTTCTGGGAAGACCTTGAGTATTTTAGCAAGACAATACTAAGCCACATACTCCAGCAGCATGGCTTTGTTGCAGTATGCTCACTGGGACACTGCTTAACCCTTTAAGACCTACCATAGAACCAAGGCTGCCAGAGCTTACTTTATGTCTTCTAATGATACTGCCTAAGGGAAGCATGTATAATGTAAACAGAATTGGTCCTAGCACTGAACCCTATATATATATATATATATATATATATATATATTGGAACAGGAAGGGGCGTGTTTGGAGGCGTTGCCCCTCTTGAAATTCAGGTAATTCATGTCCAATTGACTGACAGATGCTTCCATGGCCAGTGATAAACAGGCATATTAGTCACTTTTAATTTAAAAACACAGATGAGTGAAACAGTGAACTCTGCAAGGCAGAGAGAAAAACCACAATAGCACAGGGAGCACATAACAGTTTTCATGAGCACGTGCCTCATAACTACACAACCTGTGACAACAATGTAGTGGCTTGAGTTGCTCCTTAAGAACCGGCAGATAATGATCAAATCAGCAACAGGTGTGTTAGTGGGTGGAGTCCTGGAACAAAGCCTGCCCACTTTCACCTGAGAGTCGGCGTGTGTTCCAAAAGTACCCCCAGCATGTGTTTTTCCTAACCTGTTTTCGTTGATGAAAGTCATTGCTTGCATGCTAAAGCTAATCTGGTCTTCACTGTGTTTGCCAGTCTTGTATCACACTGCTAGAAAATGATACTCAAACAGGGCCAGACTTACTAAAGCCAGGACAAACTGGGCGTTAGTCTAAAAAAAAAAAAACCAACCCAAAATTGCATGTTAGTGGACGGAGCTCAGATGTTTGTGACTGAGCCTGCATAAGCATTTCTGGGAGTTTCTTTCTAATCAAGCTAACTGAATTATTAATGTTTGCAACACACAATTTCCTGCTAATTGTGACATTGTATAATGCTAAGAGACAAACATAATTACACATTCATTCTTAGTCTGCTGAATGCATTCAGGAACCTCCAACCTGAATCATTCAATACCAGCAGCACCTCTTCAGTTTTGGTGTCGGGTTCTTTTCAACATACCGTGGTTTTAAAAACGGAATGAAAAACAGGTTCCAGGTTTAAGCAGAGTAATTTGCAGCCCTAATATCATCACAGCTTATAACCATTGAGCTGGCCCTCACGGCCTGTGGTCTGTGTCGACTCGTAATATTCTCTGACAGTGAGGCTGAAACAGTTTAGCAGGGTAGCAGAGTCCATCTATAACACAGACAGATACATTCTGTGCCTCCTTTCTTAAAATCAGAAAGTTATTCACATAACCCATTTGTAGGTTTTGTTTCTTGGCTCCTCTGCTCAAGGTTGTCCTGAGTCCTCCTGACAAAATCCAGTGCTCATGAAGTATTTCAAACACATCACTCTCAGCACTTGGAAACCTTTCTTCTTTCTCCCTTGTTGTGTTGCAGTACTCTCTGTTTCCCTTTGTTCTCTGGGACTCATTTTTTTTCATTTCATGGCTCTGTGGGGCTTTGTGTGTGTGTGTGTGTGTGTGTGTGTGTGTGTGTGTGTGTCCAAGCAGGGCCCAAACACTCTGTCTCTATTACACTGAGTAAAGTTTTGCAGCTGACAACATAACAGTGTTCAGCATTTTTGTGAAGATGCTGTTTGTTGTTATGATGCTTGGAGTCTCACACTGATTACATTGAACTACATGATTACTTAATTACATGTTAGTGAGTATTGAATTTTTATCTTGGATTTGTCAGTGAAAGCAACAAAGAACACATTACTTCCCCAATAAACTGCAGTTAACATGTCACTAATATATGTTGTGCTTTTCTTCCTTTGTCAGCTGTTTGTAACGTTTCAGTATTTTTCATACAGTTTACATACGTTAGAATAGAATAATCCTTTAATTGTCCCACAAGGAGAAATTTGGTTGTAACAGCAGCAATAAAAACACATATACAAACAAACAGGTCACGGGACACAGGACAGAAACATACACAATTTTTACATATTTACATCAAGGACAATGGTTACCAAAAACAGAGTACTATTAAAATTAAATAAAATTAAATACAGATAAGAGGCAAACCCAGGTTATAGTGTGAATCGGTTGATAAAATAGTGCCAAGTTACAGCGCTGATGCAAGCCTCTGTTTGTCTGGAGCAGTTTTGATTGTACAGTCTGACAACTGCAGGGAGGAAGGATCTGCAGCTTCATGCATCTAGATGCAGCAGTCTGTCACTGAAGCAGCTCTGCAGTTCAGCAACATTTACATGCATGGGGTGGGAGACTCTGTCCATCGGAGATGTTATTTTGGCCAGAGTCCTTCTGTCTCCCACCACCTGCACTGGGTCCAGGGTGTATCCCAGAACAGAGCTGGCCTTCCTGATGAGTTTATCCAACCTCTTCCTCTCAGCTGCTGATAAACTGCTGCTCCAACATACAACACTGTAAATATGACAGATGCCACCACAGAGTCATAGAAGGTCTTTAAAAGCGCTCCCTGGACTCCAAATGACCTCAGCCGCATCAGCAGGAAGAGTCTGCTCTGACCCTTCCTGTACAGAGCATCGGTGTTGTGGCTCCAGTCCAGTTTATTATTCAGGTGAACACCCAGGTACCTATAAGAGTCCACTATCTCAATGTCCACTCCCTGGATGTTCACCGGTGTCAGTGTGGTGGGTCTGCGTCTCCGGAAGTCCACCACCAACTCCTTGGTTTTCCCGGTGTTGATCAGCAGGTGGTTCTGCAGACACCAGTCAACAAAGTCCAGAGTCCACCGTCTGTACTCTGAGTCGTCCTCACCTGTGATGAGGCCGACTATGGCAGAGTCGTCAGAGAACTTCTGTAGGTGGCAGCGTGGGGAGTTGATGGAGAAGTCTGCAGTGTAGAGGGTGAAGAGGAACGGTGCCAGCACAGTTCCCTGTGGGGCCCCCGTACTGCAGACCAGCGTGTCAGAGACACAGCCCTGTGTCCTCACATACTGTGGACGTTCTGTGAGGTAGTCCAGTATCCACTGGGACATGTGGTCGTCCACTCCTGATAGCTCCAGGTTGTCTCTCAGGAGTCGTGGCTGGATGGTGTTAAAAGCACTGGAGAAATCAAAGAACATGATCCTCACAGTGCTTCCAGGCTTCTCCAGGTGAGTCAGAGCTCGGTGCAGGAGGTAGATGATGGCGTCCTCCACCCCAATGCCAGGCTGGTAAGCAAACTGCAGCAGATCCAATGAAGACCTCACCAGGGGGCGCAGATGGTTTAGAACCGACTTCTCGAGGGTCTTCATCAGATGTGATGTCAGGGCTACCGGCCTGCAGCTGCTGAGGTCCTTGGGATGGGAGGTCTTTGGTACCGGTACCACACAGGAGGTCTTCCACAGCTGTGGTACTTTCCCCAGTGACAGGCTCAGGTTGAACAGATATCCTAGGATGCCACACTGTTCATCTGCGCAGCACCTCAGGAGCCTGGAGCTGATGCCATCTGGACCTGCAGCCTTCCGCACCTTGATCTTGCGAAGCTCGTTCCTCATTTGAAGTGCTGAGATAGAGAGAGGGGATTTCGGGGGAGGCGGTGTGTGTTGGAGTCCACAGAAGCCGGGGTGGGTGTGATGGCTGGGAGCTGGGAGGTGTGAAGCTGTGAGGTGTGAAGTCCTGAGATGAAGGACAGGCAGTCCCTGAAGATGAGGGAGATTGCTGACCATTTCCTTACTGTGCATTTCACCACTGGTCCTCTGTGTACTAGAGGTTTATACACAGGCTGGAGATGAACCAGGTTGTGATCTGAGCCCCCTAGAGGAGGGAGAGGTGATGAGCTGTATGCCTCCTTGGTGTTGGCATACAATAAGTCCAACGTTTTGTCTCTGGTGTGGCAGGTGACATACTGGGTGAAGGTGGGGAGAGCGGAGGACAGGGAGATGTGATTAAAGTCCACAGAGATCAGGAAAAGGACCTGAGGGTGCTGTGTTTGGAGTCTGCTGGTTACAATGTGCAGGACCTCACAGTTATTTATACATTATTTAAACTTTTTGTCCACCACACTGTGCAGATGGGCCTTGTGTCATGTGAACAAATTCTTCTTGCTATCCGATTGTTGAGCTAAATTAGTTTAACGTAAAAAATGTTGAGATTTTTAACATCTGCACAAAATCACTAAATGTATCATAACAGTCTAAAAGTCATTCTTTGAAAATGGAAAAATGGGACGATTAGATTTTATGAATGAGCACGAAATATCTGTCTGAATGATTTATGACAATCCAAAGACGTGACATACCTATACAAACCTACACCCACTGTGCCAGTGTCATTACAGATTCCTGTTCTACTACCAAGCAGTCAGAAAATCAGCTGTTCCGTTAGAGCACTGTGCTCCAACAGTGTAAGGCATGACAGATAAAACTGAGGTTATTGTACTCGGCCCTGAAAATCTTAGAAATATGGTATCTAACCAGATTCATACTCTGGATGGCATTACCTTGGCCTCCAGTAACGCTGTGAGGAACCTTGGAGTCATTTTTGACCAGGACATGTCCTTCAACGCACATATTAAACAAATATGTAAGACTGCTTTCTTCCATTTGCGCAACATCTCTAAAGTTAGAAATATCCTGTCTCAGAGTGACGCTGAAAAACTAGTTCATGCATTTATTACTTCCAGGCTGGACTACTGTAATTCATTATTATCAGGATGTCCAAAAAACTCACTGAAAAGCCTTCAGCTAATCCAAAATGCTGCAGCAAGAGTCCTGACAGGGACTAGAAAGAGAGAGCAGATTTCTTCTGTTTTGGCTTCCCTTCATTGGCTTCCTGTTAAATCCAGAATTGAATTCAAAATCCTGCTCCTCACATACAAGGTCTTAAATAATCAGGCCCCATCTTATCTTAATGACCTTGTAGTACCATATCACCCTATTAGAGCACTTTGCTCTCGCTCTGCAGGCCTACTTGTTGTTCCTAGAGTATTTAAAAGTAGAATGGGAGGCAGAGCCTTCAGTTTTCAGGCCCCTCTTCTGTGGAACCAGCTTCCAGTTTGGATTCGGGAGACAGAAACTATCTCTACTTTTAAGATTAGGCTTAAAACTTTCCTTTTTGCTAAAGCATATAGTTAGGGCTGGACCAGGTGACCCTGAATCCTCCCTTAGTTATGCTGCAATAGACGTAGGCTGCCGGGGGATTCCCATGATGCATTGAGTTTTTCCTTTCCAGTCACCTTTCTCACTCACTATGTATTAACAGACCTCTCTGCATTGAATCATATCTGTTATTAACCTCTGTCTCTCTTCCACAGCATGTCTTTTATCCTGTCTTCCTTCTCTCACCCCAACCGGTCGCAGCAGATGGCCGCCCCTCCCTGAGCCTGGTTCTGCCGGAGGTTTCTTCCTGTTAAAAGGGAGTTTTTCCTTCCCACTGTCGCCAAAGTGCTTGCTCATAGGGGGTCATATGATTGTTGGGTTTTTCTCTGTATCTATGAAGCGCCTTGAGGCGACTTTTGTTGTGATTTGGCGCTATATAAATAAAATTGAATTGAATTGAATTGACACCAAACAAAGGCATAGCGCTTTACAGTTGTCGATGCTGATCGGCAGATCTAAACAAGTTGTTGATATGGTGACATCCTGTAAACATGGTTATGAAATTTGGTGCTGAAAAGCTGGACACTGCCGTATCCACCGGGATCCAGCCAGAGTGGATTGTGGAGTCCTGTTAGTGACCCTCCATCTGAATGGATGATAACAACCTTCTAAACAAACTAGCAGGTGGAGATGAACCTACTGGCCCATTTCTATGAGGCTGATTCTGCTGATAACACCCATTGTATGGACTGATAACATCTGAGGTGGTGCAGTTTCAGTGTCTGACAGTGCAGGACTACAGAGGCAGACTTTTCCAAAGGGTTTTACCGCATGCCAGCACCAAGTTTATTAGTTGTCATGGAAACAGCTCGAAGGCTTAAATGTGCAGTTTCTTTGTTTTTCATTTTCCTCCCTCACCTTCTAACCAATCCCTGCCTTTGTAAAGCCTGTCCAACGCATCATCATTCCAGGGTCTCAGGAGGACAAGTTGCTGCCTCTGCAAGATTGTGATGTAGGGCTCCTGATTGGATATCCATCAGCGCTGGCTCCTCTTGAAGTCATCATGGGTGACAAGCATGAACCCTTTACACAAAGGTCAGAACTAGGATGGAGTATAATTGGCTCATCAAACTCCCACCTAGACAGACAAGGAAACCAGAGCTTTGTCAGTGACAGATGTTCTAAAAGCCCTGGAATTGGACTTTGCTGAGAGAACCTATGAGAACAAATATGCGTCCCAAGAAGATGTCCATTTCATACAGTTCCTCATTAACCACATCACATAAAGGGTAGACAGACATTACGAAATGCCTCGCCCTTTCAAAGGCAACAGCCCACCCATCCTGCCAAACAACAAGAGGTTAGCCACAGTACTGCTACAGTGTCTCAAGAAAAGACTGAGGTTTCAACAAAAACATGCTGAACATGCGATGATCGAGGAGCGTGAGAAGGCTGGCAAAGCAGTGAAAACAATCGTACAGCAGCAAGCCTTCCCTCATGAAATAAAAATGCTTCAAGCCAAAAAGGACCTTCCAAACTCAAGCTCTCTCTTCAGTGTTGACCCCATCTGGTCTGATGGACTTGTGCGTGTTGGTGGGAGATTAAAGTGGTCGTCTCTTTGCCACAAAGTGAAGCACCCACTCATCTTACCAAGCAACAGTCATATAACCAAGCTGATTGTGTCCCACCACCATGCTAAGACATGCCATCAAGGGCAAAGCCAGACACAAATGGAGCTTAGAGCAAATGGATTCTGGGTCATTGGTGGTAGTGGCGAAAATGATACACACCTGTGTGCCTTGCAGGAAACTTTGACGACCTACAGAGAGCCAGCGAATGGCTGAACTCCCTAAAGAACGTATTGAAGCCTCAGCACCCTTCACATTTAGGGGCATGGACTGCTTTGGCCCATTCATTGTCAAGTCAGCCCGCACAGAACATAAAAGACATGGTCTGATTTTCATGTGTCTGCACTCAAGAGCTGTCCATATTGAGATGCTTGAAGATTTGTCAACAGACTCTTTCATCAATGCGTTGAGATGCTTCATCAGCCTTAGAGGAGCTGTCCAACAATTACACTGTGACCAAGGTTCCAACTTTGTTGGTGCCAGGAACGAATTCAAGGAAGCACTTAAGCAATGCAACACTGAGCAATTGGAGACCCTCTTATCTGAAAAACAGTGCGAATTTGTCTTCAACGCCCCTTCTGCCAGCCATGCAGGAGGTGTCTGGGAAAGGCAAATAAGAACGGTCAGGAATGTGTTGAATGCTACCTTCACACAGTGCCCAGGTTGAGTTGATGATGCCTCTCTCAGAACGCTTCTATATGAAGCCATGGCTATTGTCAACAGTCGCTCATTATGAGTTGATGGAATCAATGATTCTCATGCACTGGAACCTTTAACGCCGAATCACCTCATCATGATGAAAACAAAGGCTGGTCTTCCACCCCCCAGAGTGTTCGTGAAGGAAGATTTATATGCTACAAAAAGATGGAGAAGAGTCCAATATCTCATTGAACAGTTCAGGGGCCGCTGGAAAAGAGAGTATCTGCTCAACATATCAACAAGGCAAAAATGGCACTTACCTTGGCGTAACCTCAAGGTCAATGGTATTGTCGTTATTAAAGACAACAACCTTCCACGAAACCATTGGCAGCTAGGACGAATTGTGGAGACCTTTCAAGACCATGTTGGTTTAGTCCGTCGAGTTAAAGTACGAGTTGGGGAGAGAAAGCCTCGAGGAAAGCAAGATGCCCCTTCTAAACCTTCAGTTATTGAGAGACCAATCCAAAAACTAGTACTACTCCTTGAGAATTAAATAAAACAAAATATGTTAAGACAATAATAGTTATGTTCATACTGCCTTATTGCATGAAGTGTGTCACCTATATACCTCTGATAGTTCAATACAGTCATCCATTTATTAGTTTAGGAAATCCTGTACAATTCACTTGTTTTGTGAATTTGTTCATTCATTGTATCAGGATTTGGTGGGAGTGTAAATGCCGGCAAAGCAACTTTGCTTTGCACTTTTATTTTGAAGAGTAACTTAGCACTTCCTATTTTATTGTGTCAGACTTCCTGTTCTGTTCTCAGTGAAACGACACAAACATGTTGCTTCAGACTGAGTAAAAAAACATTTATTTTTGGAAATATTCATATGAACCCTTTAGTTTATTTACCTGTCACATGCTATAACTTGGGAAAGTTTATACAATGTGGTTGAATTAGTTTTTTTTTTATATATGCATGTCATTTGTTTGTGGTGTGGAAAGACTGGCTAGGAGATGTGGTAACATAAATAGTTTAAAAGCTATTGATTTATGTCAATGTCATGATTTGAGTTCATCAAAATAATTTTCTATATAGTAAAATGTGACCATTTCTGCACTTTCTACTAAAATGTTATAATGGCATTTGTTTGTGCATCCTTATAGTTTTCACGGTGCCATATTGTTGGTTGTTTAAAAGAGGAGAGAATAAAGTTGCATCAGTCGAAGCTCTCTGAGTCACGAGTGGTAATTCCAAGTGGGCAGCTACAAGGAGACAATAGGGGAAGAATAATAAAAGGATACAGCACCTCGAACATAAACAGTATTTGTACAGGGAGTGCAGAATTATTAGGCAAATGAGTATTTTGTCCACATCATCCTCTTCATGCATGTTGTCTTACTCCAAGCTGTATAGGCTCGAAAGCCTACTACCAATTAAGCATATTAGGTGATGTGCATCTCTGTAATGAGAAGGGGTGTGGTCTAATGACATCAACACCCTATATCAGGTGTGCATAATTATTAGGCAACGTCCTTTCCTTTGGCAAAATGGGTCAAAAGAAGGACTTGACAGGCTCAGAAAAGTCAAAAATAGTGAGATATCTTGCAGAGGGATGCAGCAGTCTCAAAACTGCAAAGCTTCTGAAGCGTGATCATCGAACAATCAAGCGTTTCATTCAAAATAGTCAACAGGGTCGCAAGAAGCGTGTGGAAAAACCAAGGCGCAAAATAACTGCCCATGAACTGAGAAAAGTCAAGCGTGCAGCTGCCAAGATGCCACTTGCCACCAGTTTGGCCATATTTCAGAGCTGCAACATCACTGGAGTGCCCAAAAGCACAAGGTGTGCAATACTCAGAGACATGGCCAAGGTAAGAAAGGCTGAAAGACGACCACCACTGAACAAGACACACAAGCTGAAACGTCAAGACTGGGCCAAGAAATATCTCAAGACTGGTTTTTCTAAGGTTTTATGGACTGATGAAATGAGAGTGAGTCTTGATGGGCCAGATGGATGGGCCCGTGGCTGGATTGGTAAAGGGCAGAGAGCTCCAGTCCGACTCAGACACCAGCAAGGTGGAGGTGGAGTACTGGTTTGGGCTGGTATCATCAAAGATGAGCTTGTGGGGCCTTTTCGGGTTGAGGATGGAGTCAAGCTCAACTCCCAGTCCTACTGCCAGTTTCTGGAAGACACCTTCTTCAAGCAGTGGTACAGGGAGAAGTCTGCATCCTTCAAGAAAAACATGATTTTCATGCAGGACAATGCTCCATCACACGCGTCCAAGTACTCCACAGCGTGGCTGGCAAGAAAGGGTATAAAAGAAGAAAAACTAATGACATGGCCTCCTTGTTCACCTGATCTGAACCCCATTGAGAACCTGTGGTCCATCATCAAATGTGAGATTTACAAGGAGGGAAAACAGTACACCTCTCTGAACAGTGTCTGGGAGGCTGTGGTTGCTGCTGCACGCAATGTTGATGGTGAACAGATCAAAACACTGACAGAATCCATGGATGGCAGGCTTTTGAGTGTCCTTGCAAAGAAAGGTGACTATATTGGTCGCTGATTTGTTTTTGTTTTGTTTTTGAATGTCAGAAATGTATATTTGTGAATGTGGAGATGTTATATTGGTGTCACTGGTAAAAATAAATGATTGAAATGGGTATATATTTGTTTTTTGTTAAGTTGCCTAATAATTATGCACAGTAATAGTCACCTGCACACACAGATATCCCCCTAAAATAGCTAAAACTAAAAACAAACTAAAAACTACTTCCAAAAACATTCAGCTTTGATATTAATGAGTTTTTTGGGTTCATTGAGAACATGGTTGTTGTTCAATAATAACATTATTCCTCAAAAATATAACTTGCCTAATAATTCTGCACTCCCTGTATATGTACATGTATCTGTATATGTATATGTGTCTTTGTCACTTGAAATGTACTTGATTGTACTTGAAAATGAGGCTGGGAAGATGTAACGAACTGCTGGAGGCCGGCCACTCTGGTACGAGCCAAAAAAAAGAGTCCCAGGCGCCCAAGAACCAACCCAACCTCATCTTAGAGAGTAGAGAGGGGGTCTCTGCCCTGAATCCAAACTGGGTTTCAAGGTGAATGGCAGGACTCAAACGCCAGTATCTGAGTAATACAGTGAAGGGAAAGGGGCTCCAGGGAATCCAAAGAAGGTAAACACGTCCAAGCTCCTCTCCTCACAACGCCAGTCACCCACTCGTCTCAGCTCGCACACCACGCTGATGCTCGCTCACAAACTCTTTCACTCGATGGGATCCAAGAGGAAACAGGGAGGAATTCACGGAGGTCTGTACACGAAGAAGAAGCACATGTTAGAAATCCACAAAAAGCTGGGCACTGGTTTAGCTCAGTGTGCTGAGCAGGCGACCACATGCCATACGACTGAGATTGTCCGGCCCGGGTCGAGTCCAACCTGCGGCCCTTTGCTGCATGTCTTCCCCTCTCTCTATCTGCCCCTGCTATCTCTGTACTCTGTCTATCGAATAAAGCTGAAAAAGACAAAAAAGAAATCCACAACATGACAAAGGAAGCAAGAATAATTAAGAGAGCTAGGCCACACTAACTACAGCAAGTACAACGATCCAGCGATGAACACCACACAGCTGCTGTCTTAAGAAGTGTCCGGTAAAATGAGGATGATGAACAGCAGGTGAGTAGACTGTCAGCAGGTGCGTTGGCCAAAGGCTGACAGGGCACCAGAGACAGCTGGAGGACCATCACACTGGGAGCTGGTTCCACATAACTGGGGCCTCCCATTCTACTTTTAAATACTCCTGGAACCCAGTGGTGGCAAAAGAAAAAAACCTAGCTGTCTTTGCTTTGGCCTGTATTGTAGGTGGGTGACTTTGCTCCCACACCTAAACAGGAAATGTCTTCAGTAACAGGCATGTTTTGAAAATGTAAAGAATAGAAAGTCAAGATCTTTGAGAAAAACAGAGTAAAAGAAAAAAGTTGAGAGAAAAATAAATGTGCAAATAAAGTACAGATACCTAAAAATTCAGTTTAAGTATGATAGCAGAGTATTTGATCCCTGTGTAGTAATACTGCAGCCTGATAGTGAAGTGCTGTATCGGGATAATAAGCTACTGTGACGGTCATAGTAGCTTCACTAGAAACCCAGGAGTGAACTGCAGATAACACTCTCCTCAACAGAACAGTGATTTTTTATCATTCAGTTTGATGAAGTTTTGGAAGAACTCTAGAAACACTCTGAAGGTATTTTAAGACTTTTCCATCACTACTGTGAGTTCAGGGGGAATTTTACACTGGGAGACAATAGCCAGTAACTGCAAAATCACACATTTCACACGATATGTGTGTGTGTATTCATAAAGAATAACACAACAAAACAAAAACAACAACCAAAGACACACACACACACACACACACACACACACACACAGAACAAAAAAGCTCCAGAGAGCATTCAATGCCAATATAGCTTCATAAAAACGTCCTCTCCAATAAACTCTGAGAAGAGCAATTAGAAATCCCTCCACTGGTGATTATTCATCACAGCCCATGCAAGTGTTGATGGTGTGCAAGTGCTGGTGTAATTGAAGACAAGGGGTCGGGCATACATTCTGGTGCTGAGATAATGAGTGAATCCAGAGCAGATCCATTCATCTCAATGATCCCCATCTTGAACCATGATGGATCACTGCTTGATTGCTCGCTGGCCAATCATAAATCACTGCACTGGGCCTCGAACAAGCAAAGCTTCTGTCTCAGTTTGTTGTGAGATGGTTTAACGGCTAACCATGAGTCAGTGTTAGGAAGGTTACTTTTATTCCACTACAGATTACAGATTACATGCCCCAAAATGTATTTTATAACGTATTCTATTACATTACTCAATGAGAGTAACAAATTCTGAATACTGGATTACTTAATATATCATCATGCTTTTTACAACTACATGAATGTCCTATTGCTGTGTGATTTATTACTATTACTGAAGGTTACTCGCCATACCAACACCAACTAGATGTTTAAATCTTAACATAAATGAGTAACAGTAGGTGGACATTAGGTAAGGCTGCACTTTTTTGCCGTGATCTCGTATAGAAAACTATTTCCTCATATATAAAACAGGTCCAAACCGTAGTAAAGGGACCTCTGGCTAATACGTCGGGTTCGTCGAAAACTAGCTTTACTTTGTTGTCTGGGTCAACTTTGTTAGCTCCTCCTTCGCTCACAGACACATAAGGGTATGGCAGTCCATTCTCCCTGCAGCACGGACTACACTGCCCATGAGGCTTCATTCTTTAGGGCATTGCCTGTAACACTCGGCCTATTGCCTTCATATTAAATCATTTTTTGAATAATAATTTAAAAAAAAATTCTTCACGTCATTATGGCCGCAAGTAGAGATGACATGGGCCGCGAGATTGACACAGACATCAGAGCCTCTTAACGCGTGTTTTGTTTGGGTTTCCACCGGAGTGGAAGCCAAAAATAGAGAGAGCACAGCCTAACATATGAAACAGGAAAAGACCGCCGTGTAATCCATTTATTTCAACAAAGTAACTGTATTCTGAATACCACCTTTTTAAACGATAACTGTAACGGAATACAGTTACTCATATTTTGTATTTTAAATACGTAACGGTCGTACATGTCTTGCATTACTCCCCAACACTGGGTACTAACCACGAGTAAATCTGGGTTTTGTCAGGTGGATGAACAGTAAGATGGCGTGCAGCGCTGTAATGTGGGGAAAAGAAATTTCACTTGCTGAGCAATTCTTTTTCTGTCTCTCTGTGGAAATTACAGCCACTGTACTTTTAGCTAATCAGCACATTGCATGATAAACTGTGCAACAACAATTTGTGTGTTTGGCTGATATTTGTTGAGCTGTTTGAAAAGCTGCACTTGAAATTAACTGGCACTTAAAAATGTTACTCCTTTTGGGCTCACATGTCCTCAGGAGCAATAGCAAGTTTCCTAGGTACCAGGAACACAACTTTATATTTGCACCATGAGTGTGTCGCAGAGATGAGAAGGAAAAAGGGACTTGTTGTTAGCATGTGAACAATGTGGGACATTAATATTTTCTTATGTGTCTCCACACAGGAAGCAACGCCAGTCTGCAGCACACAAGAAATGAGCTCATTCAATATTGATTTGCATCAAGGTGCCAATTAGATTTTATTACTGATTAAATCAAAGTGCTGGAGATCTGTTCTTGATTGTTCCAGGCCACTTTAACACCTGAAACTATCCCAGGTGCATTAGCTTTGTTTGGGTAAAATGTTTGCAGGAAGTGAGCTCGAGTCGTTTGAACAGACTACAGGTTTAGTTTCTGCCATCAGTCAGGAAAAGCAGAAGAGAAACAAAGAAAGAGAATGAAAGGGAGCAGAAACAGAGATCAATGGAAGGCACAAACATTAACAACTCTGTATTAATCTCACTTTCTCCCCAAAACGCCAACAAGTCTTTCAAGGTCATGATCCAATCACTTCTCAGACAGCACTAGCACTCCCGTCGGAGCACTCCACAGCAAACTGACGAGTCTTTGCAGGGAGGCACATATGTCCACCCCAAATCCCTGCACCCATCCGCTCGCAAACGCGTCACCATCCGTTACAGGGACAAAAGAGGCTGGAAATGACTGCAAAGTGTCTGACCTCTGTGGTCTAATGAGCTGTGTTTCACCATTAATGTGTCCCCCGCACCCAGCTCCGGGCCAATGCTGCCCTGAAAAGGGGGTCCTGGCTAATGTGATTCATGTAGGATATTATATGGGGGGAAGTCTTACTGCTGTCAACAGCAACACCAAAGAAAACATCCTTATTTATATATATATATAATGATGTTCTTCCTCTACCCCCCCCCCAATTTTTGCACATGTCGAGGAGCGTGTCAGGCTACATTTCACTGTGTGTTATACTTGTATAACTATGCATGTGACAAATAAAGAACCTTGAACCTTTTGCCTTAACTTCAGTATCACCTAGAAAATGATTACACCTGTTTACCTGTAGTCTTATCTTATTGTACAAAGCAGTGATGACCAACTTTATTTTAGGTTCATTAACACACTGAAATAAATGCAACAGGGCGGTTGCTGAATTTGCATGTAAGGACCTCATATATCCAACATCTTGCATTTATTAGAGGCTGAACAAAAATCAATGCAAGAGACAAAACAGGAACTGGTGCAAGATGTTGGATACATGAGATCCTTGTAATAGAACTAAACTAGGGTGAAGTAACACGTGTAGCCTGGTCTCAAATATCTATTTTAGACCCTACATGTTAAAAGGATATAAATATTGTCATGTAAAGACTTTATTGTAAATATTTCATATATGTGTTTAAAAAACAAAAAAGAGTTCAAATGCAATAAAAACGTGTTTAAAATCACAATAAATAGAAGTCAATCATAATTTAAGTGTTCATGGAGTTAAAAAGCTACAAGTAAACCAAAGGTTTGTTATCTAATGTGAAACAAGGAAAACTTTGTATTTGCTGCAAGTTGCTTTACAAGTTCATTTTGGGTTATCAATCTTGTATTTTCTTTTATCCCATTGGTTGATGTAAACCTATTTTCCAATCAGACGTAAGGAAGGCGGGATCTAAGCGAGGCGAAAGAAACAAACACTAACTAAGCTAGTGAGAGTCGGCAGCTGCACATTACCGGAGGAGGTTGTATACCAGAGCTAACGGGAGAATAGTCAAACAATAGCCATGGATGCAGAGTCTACCTGTTATGGATTGTTTTACCCTGTGATGATGGACCGAGAGGAATTCTCTGGACCCTTCTGCTGTGGATAGGATTTCCGTGGGTTTGTCCCAGTGTACTCAGCAGCCCGGGCATGCCGCTAATTCCAACCACGTTGCCGAGTGGAGGCCGCATGGTCACAAACCGAGCCTGCCCCTCAGCTTGCCCTTGCACTTAGCCCAAAGGATTTGTGAGTAGACTTGAGCGCGTGCCTTTTATTTTCTGCTTGTTTAACAAGTGAAGCGGTCATTCGTGTGTTTTCTGGCCCAACGAGCCCGAGCAACGATCAGGCCTGCAACGGTTTCAGTAAAAGAGCTCACAAAGGTTACAATTTGTTTTTCACAAAGATTTATTTATTGCTTTTCCAACAGTATTTTAACCAACAAGAACAGAGAGAGTTCAAATAAAATAGAGGAGGACATTAATAAAACATTGAGTGTGTAATAATAATGTATGCACATCGTGTATGAACAGTGTTGGGAAAACACATAGATATACACACTCTCCCATGTAGAACATTCAGATATTGTTGCAGAAAAGGAAATATATATAATAATGGATTGGATTTATATAGCGCTTTTCAAGGCACCCAAAGCGCTTTACAATTCCACTATTCATTCACTGTCACATTCACACACTGGTGGAGGCTACAGTTGTAGCCACAGCTCCCTGGGGCAGACTGACAGAAGCGAGGCTGCCATATCGCGCCATCGGCCACCAGTAGGCGGTAGGGTAAAGTGTATTGCCCAAGGACACAACGACCAGGACAGAGAGCCCGGGGATATGTGTATATACATACATACATACATACATACATACATATATATATATATATATATATATATATATATATATATATATATATATATAATTCTGAAAGAATTAAACCACCTATTCAAACAATGTTTCAATAGGTGGTTTAATTCTTTTGGAATGTTTAAAGAAGAGGATGGCCGACTTGGATTCATTAATTTTATAACTGGAAATGTTGCCAAAGGAGTTAATTGTTTTGAGTAGCTGGGGAACTGAGCTCTTTAATTTGGACAGCATTAAAATAATGTCATCTGCGAATAATCCAATTTTGGACTCAATATTATTTGTTCTGATGCCAGAGATATTTTGGTTGCTCCTTATCGCAATAGACAATGGTTCAATTGCTAAGACGAAGAGAAGAGGCGAAAGGGGGCAGCCTTGGCGTGTACCTCTACCTAGATAGAATGGTCTAGATATGATGTGGTTGGTTCTAACTGAGGCTATAGGTTTATTATATAATATTTTGACCCAGGTCATAAAGTAACTGCCAAAGCCAAACTGAGACAGTACCTTATAGAGATAGTTATGTTCGACCCTATCGAAAGCTTTTTCTGCATCCGTCTGGATGTTCTGAATTCGAGTAAATTACATTCAGTACTCTGCGAATACCATGCTGCGCTTGCTGGCCTTTACAAAACCATTCTGGTCAGTATCAGTGAGAAGATGAAGGTACCGTTCAAGTCTATTTGCCAGAACTTTACTTATTATCTTGGCGTCAGAATTTATTAATGAAATTGGTCTGTAAGATTCACATTTTGTAGGCGGTTTCCCAGGCTTAGGGAATACCGTTATAAGTGCATTATGCATGGTGGGGGGAAGCTCTTTTAAATCATAGCTTAGCTAGCATGTTGTACAGAGGGCGTACTAATTTGTCTTGAAATATTTTGAAAAGGTCTAGTGGGATTCCATCTGGGCTGGGAGTTTTTCCTGTTTTTAATTTATCAATTGCAGTCGAAAGTTCACTCATAGATAACTGAGAGTCTAATTCACATCGAGCTTCTTCAGAGAGTGAAGGGGTGCTTATTGAGTCAAAGAAGGACTCTAGTGACTCTTGGGTCACTAGAGTCCTTCTTTGAGGTCGCATCTCCTGTTGACGTATATAGTTGTGAGTGTTTTCATCTGCAGTTCTAATTTCGTTTATTGTTTGTTCGTTCAGTAACGTTTTTATGTGCCATGCCAAAAGTTTTCCTGCCTTCTCCCCCTGGTCATAGTAGGTCTGTCTCAGTCTAAAAAGTCCTGCTGAGGCTTTGTCAGTAGTTAATTTATCATATTTTGCTCTTAGTCTTAAAAAGTTTTTGTTGTTTTTCTTTAGAGTCATTTAGGTTTATCTCTAGTTCCACTTCTTTTATTTGACCTTCGAGGTCCAACATCTCAGTGTAATGTTTATTTGATTTGTTTTTGGTGTAGCTTATCATCTTCCCACATATAAAAACCTTAAAGGCTTCCCATCTAACTGAGGCTGTAGTTTCGGATTTATTAAAGTAAAAATAGTCATCAATATTTTTGCCTACATATTCCAAGAATTTTTGATTATGAACCCAGTGTGGTTTTAAACGCCAAATAGGATTGCGTCTAAAAGCTGTTGTAGCTGAAAAGTTAAGCGTGGTTAATGAGTGGTCAGATATAAGCACACTTTTATGTGAACAGCTGTTAATTCTGGGGATAAGAGAGTTTGAGATAAGAAAATAATCTATGCGACTGCGGCTATTATGACTGGCTGAATGACAGGAGTATTCTCTCCCTGTTGGATTTTCTAATCTCCATACATCTTTAAGGTTCAATTCAGACATAAAATGTTGTATAACTTGTCTGCATTTTGGATGGGAAGAGTCTAAACCTGATGATCTATCAAGTTTAGGCTCTAGGGTACAATTGAAGTCCCCCCCAACGATTATCTCACCGTGAAGGGCTGCAACAGAGAGGAATAGATGTTTATAAAAGCTGGTGTCGTCGATATTAGGGCCATATAGGTTAACTAAAATTAAGTCTTGGTTCAGAACGGAGCATTGTAGGATGATGAATCTCCCTGCAGGGTCCAAGATGTTTTTTTTTTAACACATATGGCAATGATTTATGAATGAGTGTTGCCACTCCTCTAGCATGAGTTGAGAAGTGGCTAGAGAAAACCTGACCTGGCCATCTCCTCCTTATCCGAGCAATTTCACTCGCAAGTAAGTGTGTTTCTTGAATAAAGACTATCTTTGGGTGATATTGTTTAATTCTATTCATTACTCTTTTCAGTTTAATACATTTCCCAAGGCCTCTTACATTCCAGGAAATTAGTCAACGTGTTTACAGAAGCGGTTGTGGGATTCATCGGGAAACTAGCGGATGATACCGTGGAGACAAAGACTATCACAACGTTTCCCAACCAGAAGCCGTGGGTGGATAAAACCATCCGCGACGCTCTGAGATCCCGCACCGCTGCCTACAACACGGGACTCACGACGGGGGACATGGACCCGTACAAAGCCGCGTCATATGACGTGCGGAAGGCGGTGAAAGAGGCGAAGCAGCGCTACGGGAGGAAACTAGAGTCACAACTCCAACAGAGGGACTCTAGGAGCCTGTGGCGGGGACTAAGGACAATAACGGATTATAAAGCACCAACAACCGGTATGACGAACGCGGACGTGACTCTGGCAGACGAGCTGAACACTTTCTATGCTCGCTTCGAGGCTGCAGCTAAGGACTTCAACGATGCTAGTGCTAGCAGCGCTAACGACTGCAGACAGGAAGATACTGCCAACACCGGAAACGTGCTCGTCATCTCCGAGCATGACGTGAGGAGAGCCTTCAAGAGAGTGAACACCAGGAAAGCAGCAGGACCAGACGACATCCCAGGTCGTATCCTCAGAGACTGCGCAGCTAGCTCCTGTGTTCACTGAGATATTCAACATCTCTTTATCTCAGTCGGTGATCCCCACATGCTTCAAAGAGTCCATCATTGTTCCTGTCCCGAAGAAACCCCACCCTGCTTCTCTCAATGACTACCGCCCTGTAGCCCTCACCTCAGTAGTGATGAAGTGCTTTGAACGCCTGGTCAGAGACTTCATCATTTCTTCACTACCAGACACACTGGACCCACTACAGTTCGCTTACCGTCCAAATCGTTCCACAGACGATGCCATCTCTCATCTCCTCCACACATCACTCACTCACTTGGACACTAGAAGGGGGAATTATGTTAAAATGCTCTTCATCGACTACAGCTCTGCATTTAATACCATAATTCCCTCCACACTCACCACCAAGCTGGAGCACCTGGGACTCAGCTCATCTATGTGTCAGTGGATCTCCAACTTCCTAACTGGCAGACCACAGGCAGTAAGGATGGGCGGACATGTCTCAGCCTCCACCACTCTCAGCACTGGAGCCCCCCAGGGGTGTGTTCTGAGCCCCCTGCTGTACTCTTTGTACACATATGACTGTGTGGCCACTACCAGCTCCACCACCATCATCAAGTTTGCTGACGACACCGTCGTGGTGGGCCTGATCTCTGACAACAACGAGGCGGCCTACCTGAAGGAGATTAGGAATCTGGAGAACTGGTGCCAGAGGAACAGCCTCCTTCTAAACATCAGTAAGACAAAGGAGCTGATAGTGGACTTCAGCACTAAGCAGGAGAGGAACTACCGGACCCCTGTCATCAACGAGTGCCCAGTGGAGAGAGTGGACAGCTTCAAATATCTCGGAGTTCACATCACGCAGGACCTGTCATGGTCACATCAACACCGTGGTGAAAAAGGCCCGACAGCGTCTCTACCACCTCAGACACTTGAGAGACTTCTGACTGCCCTCCAAGGTGCTCAGGAACTTTTACTCGTGCACCATAGAGAGCATCCTGACGGGAAACATCTCAACCTGGTTCGGGAACAGCACCATGCAGGACAGATGAGCTCTACAGAGGGTTGTGCGATCAGCTGAGCGCACCATCCGCTCCGAGCTCCCTGACCTGCACTCAATCTACACCAGGCGGTGCTGGACCAAGGCCAGGAAGATCGTGAAGGACCTCAGACATCCCAACAACGGACTGTTCTCTCTGTTGAGGTCAGGAAAGCGATTCCGCTCCCTGAAGACCAACACAGAGAGACTGAGGAGGAGCTTCTTCCCGCAGGCGATACGGTCTCTCAATCACACCACCACACAGTACTGACCCACACATATGGTTCTTACACACACACTGGACATTCTGGACTTTGTTTACACTAATTTGATTAGATGCGTGGTCATCTAATCGAATCACTTCATCAGTAAATCACTTTAAGCATATTTGCACTGCACAAGACACTTACAAATGTGGATTGCACAACACTGGACATTATATTTCTTCATTTCCACTTAATACTGTACAGCTGCTGTTATTGTATATATATATATTTATATTTCTTCATACATTCTTATATATTTCTATACTGTGTATTTGTGTATTGTGTATTTTGTTGTACAGTTATTTTATTTTCAACTTTAATTTATATATTTTATCTTATTTTTCCCCAGTTAAATTTACCCTTCATTCTAATTTGTTGTTGTACAGTTATTTCATTTTTAACTTTAATCTTTATATTTTATTTTATTCCTTCCTAGTTAAATTGACCCTTTTTAATTTTCATATTTATTTCCTATCATATTCATAGTCTTTATTTTCTTTAGGTCACGAGCAGTTGTGTAAGCATTTCACTGCATGTCATACTGTGTATGACTGTGTATGTGACAAATAAAATTTGAATTTGAATTTTAGTTCAATATTTGAACAACTACTCATACAGTTTGTGCCCTTAGTAACCTGAACCTGACTACATCTCGTCTCCCCTGTCAGAACTCACAAATTATTATTTCAAGAGCACTGCACTTTAAAGACGAACTCTTATGAACAAAAAAAAAACAACAACCCAGAGACCTCCCACCAGAAAAAACGTCCTATTGTTAATTCAAAGCTTCAAACTTAAATCCGACCATATTAACTGAAAAAGTGGCCACAAACTGTACATGAATGAAAAGATTTGAGCATAACATATCGAAGGCCACCTATATCATACCTGTACACCAACAGCCACTGTAAGTCCGAGCTGAAATTGTTCATCAGAATTGCACATTTTAGATGTGGCAGTGTTTTGGAGTGGGCGTGAATTTATCCCTCGTTTTGTTGCCGGACTTTTCGTATGAAATCTTCCACCTCCGCTGGTGTGTGGAAGAGGAGCCTGTTGCCGTGGTGGAAAATCCTCATTTTTGCTGGAAAGATCAATCCGAAGTTTATGTGCAGTTCATGGAGCTGCTGTTTTACCTGGTTGTATTGCTTCCGCTGTTCCTGAACCTCCGTCGACAGGTCAGGGAAAAACATCACGTGATGTCTGTTGTGTGATATTTTTTTTCCTTCAGACGTGCCGCTCTCATCACCTTCACCCTCACCTTGTCTTTGACTTCATGATGATCACACGGGGTGGGCCATTTGGGGTATTTCGGCCTTGTAGCCTATGTGCTCGCTCGATGATGGGTGGGGATGGGAGTGCGTCCCGTACCAAAACGTCAAGCAGCCAAGTTTGCAAAAATATTGTGATTTCCCCTTGTTCAGTATTCTTGGGTAATCCAACGAGTCTCAGATTGGATCTCCGGCTTCTGTTTTCAAGGTCGTCCACTTTTAGCAGGAGTTCCTGAAGTTTCTTATGAAGGGAAGCCTCTTTACTTGTAAGGGAAGAGACGTCGTCTTCAACTTTGCTAATGCGAGTTTCTCTTGAGGTAAGCCTCTCTGAAAACACTCCAATTGCGTCTTTTATTTCTTGGTTTGATGTTATAACTTCACTTCACTTTATAGCAGTGAAGTGTGTTTTCAGCGACTGAATTGCAGCCAGAACACTCGTCTCGGTCTGTTGGGCGCTAGCTTCTTCCATCTTCTTCCATCTTCTCGGTTTCAAGTTCGTTGCTAGCATCGTCGTCTGATCCATCCTTTCCGGCTGTTTTAGGTTTAAACCTATGTATAATCGGGATCCTAGCTGTCTAGATCGGAGCAGAAGCTTGGGTAGGAGAGGAAGCCACTAAAAGGATGACTTTAACTGCTGTTTAGGCGTACTTAAAGGATGTAAAGGTCGGAGCTCGAAGTCTTGCTGCCGTTCAGGTGGACGCCATAACCGGAAGCGTCAAAGGTTTCAAATTTGAACTGAACTTAAACAGGAGTATTTTGGATAAATGTGTTTTCTAAAACATTAACTGTGAGTTGTGAAGAAAAAAACCATCCAACTGAATTGTAAGGAAACACTTCAGAACTTGGAATATTGTATTTTTTTAAATTTAAATCATACTTTATTTTGACTAAATTGTATATTTAGAATTTAAAGTTTTGTGTTGTGTCATAATTATTATTTACAGAGTTTATAAGTGATAACGGTTACTAAAAAGTAAAACAGGTTTAATATGTTAGATAAATTCATTATTCTTAGTGGACACTAAACAGAACAGAATTTTATTTTCACTAAGTGGAGGCACCGCCAATATTAAAACTTCTAAGTACAAAGGTTGTTTCTCCTGTTTACCAGTAAAATTAAGTAACGTACCCAGGGCCCCGCTCATAATACTATCACCACCTTAACCGAGGGTTAATCCTGAGCTACTTGAGCTGGGTGCTACACACGAAACACTGGAAAATGGACAAGAGATTCAGACGACCTGACAATAAACAAAGGGAAACTCACACATTATATACACAGAGGGGTGAAGAGGGAAGTGGAAACACATGGGGAACACAGCTGGAATGAATAGACGTGTCCTGTGTTTAGTGTGTTTAAAGTAAAACAGGAAACTCTAAGACACAGACTAGTACATGCAGATTGATATAGGGGTGGGGTGGAAGGAACACGTGGGAAGTAGTGATGTGCGATACCACTGATTTCCTTTCCGATCCGATACCAAGTAATATTCAGGGTGGTATCGACGATGCTGATCCGATACCGATACTTTGTACAAAAACTTATTTTATTTGTTGTATCTCAAATTATAGCGTCATAATTGATTACAGGACATCAGATTACTTGTTCTTATCACTTAATAATGCAGAGTTCATCATATAGATTCTCCCGATATTTCCGGGAGAATCCCAAATTTCAGTGCCCCTCCCGAAAATCTCCCGGAGCCACCATTGTCCCGACAACAAAATTGAAAAACCATATCGCAGTATTCATAGCGCGGCCCAGCCAATTCCAGTTTCCAACAATTTTTTAAATATTACTCTTATTTCTCTTTCTGGGTCGCAAAAAACTTTTAACATATTTTCAGGTGAGAATGTAGCTGTGTGAACTTCAAATATCTGAGCCGACCGACACATCGTTTTCAAACCCCCGCGGTCTTTCTACTACTTGGGTTAAACATGATATATAAGTCACTTTGATAACTTAAAAATGTTGTTTGGCTTTTTCAGTGTTTTATTTGTTCGTGAGTAAATCGGTTTGGCTGAGATTAAAGTTATTAGATTAAATAAAATGTTATTAATCCCTCAGGAGGGTTCCTCCGGGGTTTTCACACAGCTGAATAAACGTCAAACAGAAAACTAATTAAACAAAGTGTGGGACGGTCGAGAGTTTACGCCAGCGCCCGTTTATATTTTAGATAGCAAGGAGCAGACGGCAGAGTTTCACTCCACCGAGGGAGCTCGTGACGTACTACCCGGCTTCCTTTAGACCGCAAAGGCCGGGTCCTCAGGTGGAAGCAGCCTCTGAATTTGGACACTCCCGCTGTTTCCGGGCCGGCCAATAATAACGGTGACATTTAACGTATTTTATCCGATAAATAAACACTGTAATATGTATTTATCACCCCTCCCCCCCAACTGCTGTTTTGAATTGTCTCCCTAATTCTGAGGTCTCAAGGTTGGCAAGTATGGCCACAACAGCTCACTTTTTTGCCACATGTATCGCAAACCACGTCTCAGCTGTTTGTGGAGGTAAAATACGTCCGCACAATTACGCTCAGCCATTGTTGTGAGTGCGCACGCCAAGGGGCTGCGAGACATTTATACAGCCGTATTTCGCACATGACTATGAAAGGCGGAAGAGGAAGTAGTTCCTTCGAATGTAGACAATCCGAATGTTATAGTTTCTTTCCACTGTGTTCCTGTTAATGATAAACTACAAATTTACTCTAAATTACTAAAATATCGATATTTTAATGTGAGAATTGATTCTAGAACATAAATGATTGGTATCGGAGGAATCAATATTTCAGGATCAATCCGCACATCACTAGTGGGAACTAAATGGACCAGAGAGACAAAGAGAGGAGACATGAAAGAGGGAGCGAGGGACAGGGAGAGAGAAACAAGGCGAGCTAGGGAGACATGGACGCATATGACAGACAGGGGAGACATGGAATGAAACACATAATACATAATACTCATCATAATACAAAAACATTCACAATAAACTCAAAAGCTGGGTGCTGTGTATCTACAGCAGCATTGTGAAAAGCACACAGACCAGCTGCATCACTGCATGGTATGGCAGCATTACTGCTATGGACCGCAAACGCCTGCAGAGAGTGTGGAGAAGATCACCAGGACCCCGCTCCATCCTCAAAGGCCCCACACACCCTCAACACGGACTGTTCAGACATCTGCCCTCGAGACGAAGGCTCTGAAGTGTGAAATCCAGAACATCCGGACTCAACAACTCCTTCTTCCCCACTGCCATCAGACTCCTGAACAGCTGACCTATCGTAACAGTAATTTTTACATATCAGGTCAGCTTGCATATTAAGATCCTTTTCACATATATGTACCTCTCACTTAAATTTTATCTTCACTTATTTATTTGTATTATTTGAATTTTATCTTGCTTTTTTTATATATACATACTTTCTGTTAACCCCTAACCTAACCGGCATTTGTGTGTGGCAGCAAAGAAAGAATTTCATTGCACAGAGAAATGCTTTTTCTTCTTGTACGTATGACAATAAATACTTTGAATCTTGAATCTTGAAAAGCTGAGTCAAAGACCCAGAACTACAGTCCGTACACCAACCTGAGATGGTTACCACGGTGAAGTGGGAAGAGTCATCTCCATATTGGGAGATGTCCGAAAGGTGTAGGAGAAGAAGTGTCACCTGGACATCGGTTCTAACGTCTTCCCCCTATCTTTTTGACCAATCATGTTAACTTTCTGTTTTTACCACATACAATAAAAAGTGTTTACTGCTTGGGTGCAGCAGCCTTTGTCTTTCAGAGCCGTGTGGAGAGTCGGAGGTGTATGCTGCCATGTAAAACCAATTTGAAATTCTAACTGTTTAATAATACATTTTGAAAGCTTGTTATTTACACTACGGCAGTAGTGAAACCTGCTATGATATATGATACATATAACGTGTGAATATGATAATGCCAGAGACTGGAAATCTCCTTTTTTCCTTGCAATATAACTTTAAAACTGGTGATGTTGAGCAATGTTCCCTCTAAGCTGCGCGCGTGTGCAATCGCGCACTGCTAGCACGGTCTCTGCGCACAGAAAATCTGCATTGCGCACAAAAAAAAAAAAAAAATCTAACCTGAATTGAAATTAAAATGAAAATTTTAACAATTCTGTTTTGCAGTGTTAGTCAGTGAGTGACTGGCTGCTCCCGTATGGGATCAGAACGATGCCACATTATCCCATAGTCCAGCCAATGATGCGATTCACATTCGTATATACGCAGCTAATCAACGTCGTTGACAGGCTCTGACAGCGTCCTTATGTGCCGACACTTGGGAATGTCGTAGGCACCAATCGGTTTTCTATCACCCATTTGCTGGGAGTAAGGGCGCCCTCCGTTTGCGAGGTGCGCCTGCTGCTTGCGGCACAGGGAGGAGAGGGCGGGGCGGCGGGGGATTCTCTGGCTGGCTGGAGCAGCATCTAATAACCAGCTCGCAAAATAAAACAAAATAAAAACAAAACAACAAACATGAAAACACCAGACATTATGATACAGAATTTGCACCAATGTTTTTTTGAAATTCTATACTTTATTTAAGTAAACTTTATTGTCATCTCCGCTACATACAGTCCAGTATATAGAGAGACGAGACGACGAGGCTCCAAACAAGTAAACAAACAATAAATATAAGAAGAGTAAGAAAATAAATATACACTTCAAGACTGGGGTAAAGCGATCAATAACAATTTAAAATTTATAATTTACAGTTTGATGATTTAAAGTCTCACACACAACCCGTCGACAGGGGAGGGGCCGGCTGCTTCCAAATAGAGCACATTTCATTTATAATGTTGTAAATCCAAGCCCATTATGTATTCATGATTTGAATCCTGGGTTGTGTGAAATCCCAGAAATAAACCTTAGACAAAGTGAATCTGTGAACTAAGGTGTAGGTCTGTTAGGTTATATTGTGGTGATCCTCGAGTTGGGGGATGGGTGTTCATACTGGAGTGCAACATTAAAACCAATGGAAGATGGACAAGAAAAGTTCAAAGCCATCAGGTGCTCAGTTTAGAAAAAAGAGAAAAGAAGAGGAGGAGAAACGAGCAAAAGATACGGGGGGGGGGGGGGGGTGGCAGAGGGATAGTTCGCCCAGGGCGCCAAACAGGCTAGGACCGCCACTGAGCACAGGAGGGAGGGGGTGAGCGAGTCCTGAGTGATTCGCTTACGCTACGATTCAGCACAGGAAGGGAGGGGGTGAGTAGCTCAAATGTGCTGTTAGCATTTTAGCAGAGCGATGCTACTGTGAACCGAGGAGCTATTGTCTTGATGTGAGCTTCTACTCAGGGTTTTTTCTTCCAGTTCCAGTTTTTTTGTTGTGTTTTTCTCCACAATTTTAATTATAAGCTAGATACATTTCTACTAATGAAATTAGTTTGCTAACAGCAACAGGGATGAGTCAGTGAGTCAGTTGGGCTTGTGAATCATGATTCATGAGTCAGTAAAGTGATTCTCGAGTATTGAACGATTCGTTCATGATTCGCGCATCACTAGCCGACACCGGTGTTTTAGCTAGCAAAGCGGCGTGGCTGATGTGGAGTGAAGCCATGTTAATGACAACGTGTACAACCATTGGAGATGTGAGCAGGACAGACGGAACAACTGACGGACAAAGTGTGGACTTTATACCAGTTTTTAAATTGTGTTGATCGGCCACGTAAAACCAGAGTTATGATAAAAATATCTGCAATGTTTGGTTTTCTTCCTGAATACTGTCGCTGTTTATATTTACTGCAGGAAGAAACGGTAAAAACTGCGTTTTATAAGGAAAATGCTCGAAAGCCTGTGAGCAAAAACACAACCAAAACAAACCCCCAGTCTTTCCTATTGGTGGAAAAATGCACCATGTCGACCAATCAAAAAATTATATGGCAACATGGCATTTAGTTGTTTTGGAAGGGGGAAGTTTTAGGAGTGACGGCGGTGTTTGAGATGTGAGAGATTTGCGACGTTTAGCGCAAATCTTGTATAGTTAGTGTGTAGTGTAGTCAATAGTTTTGTTGTGTGTGTCAGAACAATGAGGCGACTGCTGAGTGTTACAGGTGTTACAGCACTGATACATCTGCTGCTGTCAGGCCTGCAGGTATCAGGCTGTTGTTCTCCTTCATCTCATAGTGGACAGAAATTATTTTTTGGAGCGGCACAAATAATTTGTGCTTTTAATTGTTCTACTCTGTATGCTTAATACACAAACCATGATTCTATTCAAATTCCTAAATGTAACACAAAAATGTCCACTTTAAATTTCCAAGAAAGTATTTTATACATCTAACACATTTACATTTAACATCTTTGATGTTGTGAACATCAAACGTATACATTTTTACGCAACAAATCACAAATAGTTACTAGTTACCTCCATGACAGCAAGAGTAAACAATTACTGATTTTTTTCTGTTCAAATTGTGCAAAACCAGTGTTGTAAGTTGAGCATACATCATATCTTACATTACCTGTAGCAGATAGTTCAGACACCTTTACCATAACTTAGAGAACTTAAGTGTTATTGGTGCTGTTCTCACTACATAAATATCAGTAAACACAGAATCTTGCTTTTTCAATTTATCCAAATGCAAATATAGAGAATGAAACATTTGAAACAGATATAAAACAGTGAAGCAAAAGCAGAACTGTATGAATGTACTTTTACAAATTGTGTCTAGTAAAACTTCACATTGTTAAAAACTTCCCTTTTACAATTGGAAATGTAACAACTGTTTCAAAAACACAACATCTGCAGAGTAAGTAGCACAGGATACATTTATCACTTTTTTATCACATCTCAAACAAGAGGGGTAGATCCACTCATGGTCAGCAATGTCTGAGATGAGAGTGAGGACTCTGGGAATGACTAAGATCACTCTTTTCTTCTTGCATTCAACCTTGGTGCCTCTATCAGGATTTATGGAAAAGAAACAACTTTATGAAAAAAAGGGTGAGAGAGATTGAGGAAATTAACAACCTGAGGTGGGATATCAAATGGCTAAGTTTGATATACACAAAAATAAATCCATAATAAAAGAAATTTTACTGTTGACGGAACTCCAGTGTTGATCGTAGTTCCACAGGGTAGTGTATATTAAAGCTGTAGCAACTGCCAAACATTAGGCAGATGGCAGACGTGAAGGTTGTGACGCGGTCTTGTCAATGCTCAACATGCATGTCTGAGCAGCGAAGCAGGAGGAACCTGAGAATTTAAAAAAACCTAACAAAAAAACCCCAAACAATGACAACCAATTAAAACAAGGGCTTGAATGTCTTACTGGCTGAACCTATATGGTTGTTACCAGTGTATTAGTGTGGAAGCAACAGAACATGAAACTAAACAAGCCAAGAGTATCATCTTGATGCTCAATCATCCAGGCATGTAAATCCCAAAAAAGTTGATTCTGTTCATCAGCTTAGTGTATTCAATGTATACATCTGTCCAAATTCATGTATGTTTTGTATATCTTCAACAATGTTTTGAATGGTAGATGCTGGCAGAAGATGCTGTCCCTGTAGTTTAATGTAAAACAAATCAGTATTGACTATAAACATAAAACATAATGGTGTGCTCTAAATCCCCATTGTATGTCTCAGGGGCATTCATATAGAGAAGTAGCTATGGGTAAAAAAACAATAACAATAACCTTTAAAAAACTCACCCCTACAGAACTGACCCTGCTTCCTCTCTTCAGGCTAGCTGACCTTTCCAGCATCAACAATGGCCATCGTGCAATTCTGTGGAGCTCTGGACCTATATGTATAAATAGTGTGAGAGGAGCTGACCTGAAAGACCGGATCATGGCGAAGCTGGAAACCTGGACCCTCCAAAACCGGTTACGAAGACTAAGTGAAGTAGCATCCTCTGAAGGTCTACTAGAAAATGGAAATGCAGCATTACGGACAATCCCTACTGCAAACATCACTGAAACCAACACGCTGATCCATGGCAGCAATGATCACAAAGATGCTTGGCTACAAGATGAACAGTCACAAGGAGCAGTACCTTCCACTGAGAAGGAGACTAGAGGCCAAGATCAAGGTCGCATGGCAGGAAGTTAACTATTGGAGCTGCAGAAAGTTGCGATAGAGAAAGGGGTGCTTAACAAGTCCAGCAAGATGCCATACCTGAGGCCTTGGAAACAGCTAAGCAATGACTCACAGCCTGGGCCGGTTGATTAAAGAGTGAAAGAAGACAAAAGAGTAAGCCAACTATACTCTACTGAACCATCCAAGGTACACTCTTGGTGCCAAGGGAACCATATGAGAACAGCCCCACCAAAGCTGGAGATGGAGCAATACTGGAAGAGCATCTGGGAGAAGGATGCAACCCATAACGGTAATGCTCAGTGGCTGGTGGATATAAGAGCAGATCACAGCAACCTCCCTGAACAACCCAAATTTTCTAACTGAAAGCTAGAGAGTCCTAATCCCCAAGGACCCCCTGAAAGGACTATCCAACTACTGGCATATAACTTACCACAGGGGTGAAATAACATGTAAACAGAGCAGTAACATGAAACTGCAAAACCAAACTGACCAAGTGTGTCAAACAAGTGTGGGATCTATTGCGATACGCGCGAATGCACAAAATGCAACACAAAAACTGACGCGCGTGGTTTTATTAGCGAGTCAAACGCGCTAGACGCGCTGCTTTGACACGCATTTGACGCATTTGACGCATTTGACGCATTTTCGCGACGCAAATCTGCTTCTGAATTTTCGAGGGACCCGCAATCACGCGTCATCGCGCTTCTCCATTGACTTTACATGTAAACCTGACGCTCTGGTCGCGTCTATCTCGTTCGGTGTGAACACACCGTTAGGAAATCCATAGTGGATAAAAAAGTTGCTCTATAAGGCCTCCAAAAGTTTATTCTGGTCATCTGGACATTTTCAGTGGGAGAAACGTTTTGTCACTCATCCAAGTGACTTTTTCAGTCTTACTTGGCGGGGAAGGGATAGGAAGGTCAGGGGTTCAACTCTGTCATAACTGTGTAGGTACCCGGGTGCTGCATTGGTGGCTTCCCACGGCTTCACTGGGTGAATGGGTTAAATGCAGAGGAGTAATTTCCTTATGGCAACTAACACATTATTATTATTATCAGCTGACTGCAGGTTTCCACAACCTTATAAACAGTGTATTTGCATTAAGACTGAAACCAGCCCACTGATGAACAATGTGCTGGGAGGTCAGTTCCTTCATCATGATTATGCAAATTTTCATGACAATTGATCAACAACCACTGACCAAAACCCACTGATCAACAACCACTGATCAATGGCCATGAGTCCCATTCACAGAGAGTTGGGGAATGGCTGCAATCGCAGCATTGTAAGATGGTGACAGATGTACCCCTAGGCCCCCTAAGGGTACATCTGCAGCAGTTGTCTTTTTTCTCCTGGATCGGCTGGAGCTTTCTTTAGGCGCCTTCCCAGCTTTGACAAATGTCCAGCTGGGACATTTCTAAACACCGGGTCTCTGTGGCTTTTAAATGGATGGTTGTGGATATGTATTCCAGATAAGGCACTTCCTGACCACCAGCACCGTCAATGTCCAGCAGATCCTGGACGGGAACGATTTTCTGACTGGAAATGTTCCTGTCATAAAAGGACCTTGATACTGTGGTTACTTGGGAACCTGAATCAATTAGACTGTTACACTGAATCCCTTCAATGAAGACTGCTGTGTTACACTTCAGGCCAATTAGCCATTTTGGAAGACGGTCACAGAGTAATTGGGCTTGGGAATGGCTTTCACATTTGGTTTTCTTTTGTCCTGTAATCTTATGGGACATCCTGGCTCAGTCACTCCCTCCACTGCAACCCGGCCCAGTTTAAATGGCCATATTTGGCTTCCCACTCTCTTTTCCTCTCTCTAAACTCCTTGTATTTCTGACCAACCAAAGTCTTATTCGGAGGACCTTCACACTCTCTGGTTATATATCCATCGTTGCCACACTTGAAACAGAACCAAGGTTTTGGTTTAGGTGCCATTTGTTGGGCTTAATAATATTATTGTTTTTCTCTGCATTTGACCCATTCACTCAGTGAAGCAGTGGGCAGCCACTAAGCAGGCGCCCGGGGAGCAGTGTATAGGGATAGTATCTTGCTCAGGGGTACCTCAGGGTAGCCGTTCAGTGGATTCGAACCCCCAAGCTTCCGATCATGGGGCGACGACTCTACCTACTGAGCTATTCCTGCCCACTCTTCTACGGCAACTGGAGGCATTTAGGGTGGGATTTCTCTTTTCAGCATGTTTTTGTTTCCTTTGCTTTTCCTTTTTGTTAAGTTGCATTTTAAACTCAGTTACCTGATTCCTCAAATCCTCTGGTATTTGCATCATGTGTGGAAGACGTGTCTGGGACCAGCTGCATGTGTACAGATGATTTTGCTTTTACACGTGCAGCTGTGGTGAGTAACACCTGCAACCGCTGAAGATGCCTCGGATGCCTCAGATGCCTATTCCCCTGTGTTCTGGTGGGTATTCAGAAACCTTGCGAAAATTTCCTCCCCATCCTCAACTAATCCGTAAGCTGAGCCAAGAAGCTTGACATATTCACGAGGAGCTGCATGTGGGCCAAGCTGTCTCAGCAAGTAAGAAGCTGGGGGGAGTAAGCTCTCAAGAATCTTACTGCGTTTCATCAAGTGGGAGGTTATCTTGAACCATGAGTTCCACATGAAGTGACCACGTCTCAAAGTCTACTTCATTTTGGGGTTTAGGAACTCTTCCTGAAAATGGGCGAAGACCTTTAGAGCCGTGACTTGGCGTGGAAGAGGCATCGCTTTTGATAACATGCTCCATGATTATCTTTTGGACTTCACGTGGGTTGTACACATCACTGTCTAATGCTAGTTGAGAGACAGGGTGAGTTGGCTTGGAGACCGTTCTCCATCCTTTTACTTTAGAAGTGGTTTCAGCTACAACCTCTTCAAACTCTTTATTCTTCGCGGCCTGTCTACATAGCAGGGGAGTCCATCTATTATCATCTGGTTCATTTGTTGACGTGAAAAAAGTGTGGGTGAGATTGTCTTTGAAGACTGAGCAGTTTTATAGGCACCATCTACACGCCACATAATGTCTGGGTTCGAAACGCTGGGAAGGTACAGAGGGAGGGTGGAAGCCAACTTTATGACACTTTCTTCAGATTCAAACTCCACCAGGGCTTTAACACCAGTACCTTGCCCTGTCTGTCTTACTCGAAGAACTTTGTCAACACAGCCAAATTGCATACAGAATTCTGTAATTTGATCATCAGTATCTGTTGCTGTAATCCCTTCAGTGTATACACTCTTCTTCATATCAGTACCACATTCCTGTTCTGCATACATTGTGAAAAAAGGTAACACTGAATAACCAACAACTGTGAAACATTAAACAAAGACTAACAAAAATCAGCTAAATGGAAGTGTTTTCAAAAAAATTTCCATCTACTTCTCCTGGTTCGCTAACTTCTGTAATGGGCACGTAATTGATTAATTAAAATGTAAGGAGTAGAACGCAGATATTTGCAAACAAAACACAAATGTCCTCATTTCTTGTGTCAAGTTAACATACATTCACTTAGGTCTTTTAGTAAGCAGTGGTGAACAATGTTAACTATGCTTTTAAACTTAACAAGGAGTACTAACTTCTCATTAGCAATATTGTCTGACAACAAATGAGAAATTTAGCCTAAATACACATAATCGGTGTAGAACTGAGAAGGTTGCTGTACTCAGCGCAGCAGATTTCATTTGACACACATTTTGTCACAAAACGGCCGGAGGCCGAGCACCAAAAATCAAACCCACGTGCAGGAAACCCAAGGCGGAGGCAGAGTAAAGGGTTTAACAAAGGTTTATTAACTAACACCAAAATGACGTTGACATTAGTAGTTGATTTAAGGCTTGATATATGGGGCGTGAGGGTCTTGGCCAGGGGAGAGGGACAAGCAAGGGGACAGGTCCAAGAAAGCAACGGCAGCTGCTGGTGATTAGGTACTGGAAGAGAGGAGAGCAGTGTTAGAGCGGTAGCCAATGAGGAGTTCTGGAGAGAGTGGAAGCTATGAAAATCCTCGTCTTACTGTGCAGGTGGGAGATGGAAGCGTTGAGGGAGAGGTGGTGCGGTCCAGGTGGGTTAGGTGGTGTGTGGCAGCTGTCCTGAGTGGTGAAGGTCCCGAGGTGGTGTAAGGGCAGGAGGGCAGGCAGGTGAGGCAAGGAGATGATTCCGAGAGCTGGCGGGTTAACCCGATTTCCGAGATGAGTGGTTCAGTGTGATGGAGTTTTCCTGGAGTAACTAGAACACGAGATTACAAAGTTAGTAAACCACTTGAGATTCATGAACATGAAGCGTGCGGCCTGGTTACCAACATAGGGTAGTTGACGCACTGGCGAGGAAGCAGTGTCAGCATGCAGCTTAAATCTCCAACCTGATTGCCTCAATCAGCTTCAGGTGAGGGGGGCTGTAGGCCCTGCCCATGGGTGGATACCAGGGAGGTCCAGACCTTCAATGGAATTTTACAGCCACACACCCAGACCATGACACTTTTCCATTTTTCCTGATGGAAATTAACTGTGGTCTGTGTGCTACACAGACACACACATGCAGTTGTGAAAACCATAACATTACACTACCACGTATGTACTGTATGGCACTGCTATGTCTGTGTGTAAGCTGGTAAAAATGCTACACACTGCCGTGGCTCCAGTATCCTTTCCCTGTGTTAGTGAGTATCAATGACCTGTGAAGACTTTTGGTAGAGATGAAAACAACATGATCTGGGAACATATTGAATAATCAATGTAAGGTAATTTACTCTGATTACCCTGGTACGTGTACGAAACACCTAAATGGGAGTTGGGGCCTTGTAAATCACCACCCCACCTTCCCTTTTACTCTTGCTGCCTTCAAAGGGGAAAAATCCATACTCAGCAAATACAATCTAATTTCTTCTTGCCCTGCCATTTTAAATAGCCCACATTAAATTAAGTCGGTAAAAACAGAAATCGATCTTTCTGTTGACCATCGCAGCACGGAGCTTCACACCATCGGGGCCGTAATCACCACTGATCCCTGAGAGAAATGAACCTGCAGAGATGGGACAGGATGGTATGGATTTGTGTTTGTGGGGGAGACACACCTAACAGCAGTGCTGCTGTATGGCTTTGAATATATTTAGTTATCAACCTAAACAATATTTTTAAGATACATTAAAGACATTATCTTATTCATTTTTCTAAAAGCACCTTCTGTTCCCATGAAGTCAGAGTGAGCAGATCGATCCCACTGATATGCTGGAAGTCACTTTATTCAATTGAAATTCATTCGCATCATCTTCAGTTCTCCTTCAGTCACACAAACACACACACACACACACACACACACACACACACACACACACACATTGACTATTTTGTGCCTCAAGGTGCTTTGTATTGTAAATCCTATAATAATACAAACTTCACAAGAATAGTGGGATTGGTGGTCTTGATGAGCCTGGATTCTCTAGTATTTCATTGGCATAAAGTCGTAGGAGACAAACAACAAACAACCTTTATTTGCCATATACACAATCACACAGGGTATAACATGTAGTGAAATGCTTGTGTCCGAGCTGTGGACAGACTGCAGATGTAGCTGCGCCACCCCAGGGCTTGGTTTTTAGTATGGGGGGTCTAGCCAGGTCCCTTACTGGATACTGGGTGGGAACTGAGCTTGAGATTCCCGCTCTAAAGGTGTGTAGTCTTACTGCTACACTTTCCAGCTACGAGGAACTACACCTTTTACTGACAGGTGCACATGCAACACAAGTGTTGATGATGTAGAAAGCTTTCAGGAAACGGTACACGTCATTATTATATTTGTGCTGAGTACTATATTAATGTAATAATAAAATCATATTAAAACACTAGATTACAAGCTTTTAATTTAGTTTGCCTCCACATCCAAACTGACAGTCAGGTACAGTCGGGGGTTAAAGCAGGTTTCTGCATGTGGGAAAACCCACAAGCCTGGCTGTAGTGGCTCAGAGTGGGGAAAATATCACACCTCTTTGTGAGCTCCAGCAGATGTTTGTGTGCAGGCTGTGATCAGCTGACCGGCCACTTTAAGTTTCACTGCTCTTTGTAGATTTGCATGACTGAATTCAACAATATTTCACAGGTTATCTTGGCTGATTTCCATCCCCTACACTGACAGCACACTGTTTATAAAGTGAATGATTGTAAGCATCATCAGCCTTACTGTGAATAATCAGACACCTCAGTTTGTTTCACAATATGACAAATATAACTTCACGTTACACAGATCCAATGTGTGATTTAAAAAGAATCATGACATTACATGTGAGTGTTAAATGTCCGGTGTATCCAGTCCCCCGGTGCAGTCTGTAACTGTAACCTCCCTCTGTGATTGCATACAGCACACACAGTGTGTGACAGGCTGCATAGAAACTATTTGTGTGGTTGATTTTTGCTGACATTTGCTGAGCTGATAGAAATATTACATTTAAAATTACCTCCACTTTTAAAACATGTTGCTTCCTTTTTGCTCGCCTCTCTTTTGCTCCTCTGAAATGCTGTGGACCTTATGGACATCTACTCTGTAAATGCTGTTCTGTGCAGTGCTGTAGAATATGCATCAGTTATGTTTTTGCCGTCTTCATCCCTTTTTATGTGATGGATAAACCAACAGGACTGTCTTTTATGCATCATTGTTCGATGTTTGAATTGCACAGTAAAACGTAAAATGTTGTCAGAAAAAGAAATTCTCAAGTCAAGCACAGATAACTAAAAATTCTACTTACGTACAGAAACAAAGTATTTATACTTATATGTACTTATGTTACTTCCTGCCTTTGTGTAAGACAAACATATTACATATCACATGTTTCTTAATAATGGTGTTTTTTACTATATTTAATGATCATAATAGGACGACGGGCTCAGCCTGATGAGTAACGCTGGATAAAAGCTACCATTTAACGCCACGACTCTGACAGTGTCTCTGTCTGAATGCTTCATGCAGACAGCTGTGTGGAGCGTCTGACTGGATTCGTGCCTGTAAAGGGGAGGTAGGTTGTAAACAGTATGAAAAAAGCTTGTGTCAAACTGGTTCCTCTTGTTGATTGGTGGAGATGCTGGCATGGACATGGAAGACCTGAATTGGTAATTCCTTTGTCCAGGAATACTGGAAGTGACGTAGGCGACTGCAGGGACTGCAGACGTCTCTTTACTGTAGCTCTGTGACGAGCCGATGACCTGATTTTACGTTTAGACTAATACCAGCACTTATCCATACCTCTGACTGTGCATTTTGTATGTGTGTGTGTGGCAGGCCGTAGTCCTTCTTTATATTTTAATAAAGTTTCTTTTAGCAGGTGTGATGTTAGATTTAACTCTGCACTATAAAGCGTCAATATGCTTATTAATTTAATCAAATCAGTTATCAGTGTAATGCAAACTGGTCCTCACAGATCAACATACACACACATGCAGAAAGATTCAAGATTTGTTATTTGTCACGTGCATGGTTATACAGGTGTAACACGCAGTGAAACGTGACCTGATACGCTCCTCGACTGTGCAAAGAAAAAAGAGACAGACAGAACTTTATATACAGTGAATGAGTACATACAAGGAGGACATAATGTGCAGCAAGAGGGTGAGTTATGTACATTATATAAATAGAAATCCAATCAAATCAAATGAGAAATGAGAATAAGGGGGTGTAACAGTGAGAGCTGATCCATGGGTGAATATCATGGTGATACATGTAAGTAGTGATGTTGGCAGTGATGCTGCAGGCTGTGCGATGTGGGAAACACAGACACAGAACTAAACGGAGGCATGTACAGTGTTCATTATTCATGGTGTGGCCCTCCGTGCCTTTATTTGCATGTATATGATTTATACAGAGCATGGATGGAAATCACCACAGTGTGTTTGTGCATTGCTATGTGTTAATGCAGAGAGTTTTCATGTGGGGTGAATGATACCGAGACCGTGTTCTCCTTTTTACACTTTAATTTTTGTGTTTTACATCCCACTTATTAAAGGAAATTAATTCTGTGATGAACGTGTGCTTTATGCAATCACCATTTTTCAGATCTGTTAAAATCATTCAGCCTTTAGGCCAAACTGAGGATGGGAATCAAGCAGCAGTTCTTGTAGAGAGCCCGGCCCCAGTAGCTCAGTTTGTTGGAGTTATTCATCCACTTGCCTGTCAGTCTGCTCATTGTCTAACAGCCCAACTCCAACACTTCTCTACACAATGTGCAACACAGGACAAAACACAACTATGTGACGCTAACGATGAGATATTAGCCTGACAGATAAACACCTGCTGACTCCACTTTAACCCCTGACTGTACACACATCACCCTCTACAGTGTATATATACTTACATTAATATTTCCATCTACTGATGCTATTTTATTGTTGTGTTAAGTTCAGTTAGCTTTGACAAAAATAGAAACAAAGAGCTACTTTTACTTTCTTACTCTGAGTACATTTCTGAGCCAGTACTTTTTGGCTTATACTCGAGTAAAGAAGTTGAATTAGCACTTCAGCTTTTACTGGAGTGTTTTCTAACTGTAGTATTTGTACTTCTGCACTCTTGCCGACTCTGGTGATGATAAAGCTGAACTGCAGCAGGTAGCACATGATGAGCAGCCAGGCTGCAGCCTCCAGCTCTACCTGTTCATGTTTCTGTGGTGATGGCTTTGAAGTGTTTGCGTTGTGTTCAGACCTAAGACAAAGATCACATTGGTGTTGTCTGTATAATTACTTTTTTGAGTAACGACACTGATCCCAACAAAGAGAGGAAACACCTCCAACATTTGACGGCACAGCAGTTCATTTGCATGAATATAGTTTCTTTGACATGTTATGTGATGGCAGTGCCTCTCAAAGCGGCGCCAGTGAGAATCAATAAGTGATATTGATAATCACTGATCACAGGAGTTTCACAGAAGCACATTTTCTTCCCGACACAGCAGCTCTTTCATTGTCAGTGCCTGGCTTCATTTACCAGCTAGCAGCTCTCCCCCTGTAAAAAAATTTATTTGTTGCTTTGCAGCAGCAGAGCTTTGGCTAAATTCAATGAGAAGGCGCACAAACACTCAATCTTCCACACTTCTGTCACCCAGGAGCTATCAGTGTGACGTCAGTTAGGACAAATGGGATGAGAAGGCATCATTTATAATCAAAAAAATAATCACACAACACTCAGCCCCAGGGTAAACTCGGCTGTGCCACGTTCATGCTGCCCCCCTCCCTGTACAAGGTGCCACTTACATCTGGGAGCTATCAGGCGCTAATTAGCAGCTAATCAATGTTTAATTAAAATAGGGCTGTTAATTAAAATGACTCGTGGAGAGGATGGAGTCTTTTCCTCTCCTTTTGACACCTCAGGTGTTATGTGTGCCTGCTCCAGGGGAACATGGGCCCACACTGTAACTTTGGTAACTTTTGAGAGTTTCCAAAGCCACTCAAAGCAAAGTGAATTAAAACTCTCACATCACGTTGACAAGTGAGACACGGTGAAGCCTGTGTTGTTGTAAACCCTGAAGCATCATTGTCTTCTGTTGTAGTCGCTGATGGGGGAGAAGATCTTCGTTCTAGCTGTGATACACGAGCGCTGTGATGAAGCAGGAGCCAGACGTGAGGTGAAGTGAACGGGTGTTCAACGTCACTGTGTGACAATATATTCTAAACAACCTCACAGTGGACATGTTGTCCTCTGGGTGCAGTTAGTCCATACTTGGCTTTTTGACTTGTTTTTCGTGGCTTTGATTAAATCCCAGCCTCTACTGTCTTGTTTCCAGTAAAACAAACGAGTTTCAGTGTGAGTAGCCAGCAGCACCGAGGACGATCCTTCAAAATGAGCTATTTTTATCTGCTGCCTCTTCTGGGAGTAAATGAAGTTTGGCAAGAGAGGGATGTTTTAAAATTTCACATGGACAGAGCAATGTGTGAGTGTCTGTTAGGAGCTCGGGGGATGCTCTCATTCACTGGCCAAAAAGCTGCACAGGACTCAAAACAAAAAAACAAAGAATAAAAATATGAGCTTGAAGTGATGAACACTGAAGAGGAAAAGTGCTCAAACTGAGAGGAAGGCTGAGGAGAAAGAAGGGGATGGGCAAAGAAAGAAAACGACAGCCAGGCACAACAATCACAGCTTTTTCTGCTAGTTAGTGTAGATAAGGCACAGTTCATGTTTCATCTCAGTCAGTGGACCAATCAAACCTGAAGAAACAAGACATCCTAAAATGCACTGACTGGGAGCAAGTTCTTTAACCCTTTCATACCCAATTTTGTTCGGGGCCAACCTTTGGGATCAATAAAGTTTTATTGAATTGAATTGAATTATGACAACCTAAATCCGACAGGTATTTTTATTCATCTTTAGACATGAAAAAAAGATTTTTGAACTTCATTTTTTAAATGTCCACTTAGTTGGACAACATGCGTTTTGTCTTATAAATTAGGTATGAAGGGACACATCAGTGTGTAGTGGTTTCTGTGCCAGTATACCATCAACACTGACACAAATACAAGAAAACAGCCTTTGAATAGCTGCAGTGACCACTGTGTATGAAAGGGTTAAATGAACAGTAAACCTTAATACTGTAATACAAGCAGGTGTTTAGATTGTTTTTAGTAGTGTGAGTGCTGCAAATATACTTCCAAACTCTGTTTACGGGACCTTCATGTGGAAAATCTTGGATAAAGATCTAGTCTTTGAAAAATTGTGGAATTCAGCCAGCCCCTCACCAAAATATCATTACTTGGTCTTTGGGCAGTAGTATAATTTCCCACTGCAGTGATTTTGACACAGACATGCCTGAAAGCAGGATTTTCTTGGCAGGAGTAGCTGGAGATCAGTTCATGATGGGATCAACACAGCCGTGAAGCCTGCCAACATTAGTTTTATTATTACGGTCCCAGTTCTCGTGGGTAGGACCAAACCCATCTCCAAACTCCTGCAGGTAAGGAGGCACAGCGGTGCTGTGGTTAGCACTCCTGTCTCACAGCACGGTGTGTGTTCACACAGACAGGTGAGCTGCTGTCTTTTGTCTCATTTCTAAACTTTTAATAATTCTGTTTTATTGACAGACACCGGCTTCAGCCCAGCGATGGCATCAACAAAGCACGCGTTCTCTGTGAGGTGTGAGAGATCGGCAGATCAGTACTTTCTGAAATACTCCTCAGCAACATGCAAAGTCCCTCCTCACATTCTGATGCTCGCTTTCAACTTCAGCAGGTTGTCGTGACTGCGTCTACATGCCTAAATGCTCCGAGCTGCTGCAGTGCGATTGGCTGATTTGATATTTGTGCTGTTAAACGGGTATACCTAATAAAATGGCTGGTGAGTGCATGTCTGTCTAGTGTAGACACTGTTGCCATTATATCATTTGTGTTTATTTTTGTGCGTAACTGTGTTTCGGCTCGTTCCCTGGCTGCTACTCCTACTTTATCTCCAGCACTGACCCAGTTTCCCTGCATGGCTGAAAGAAGTTATCTCAGGACACTTTGGTCCGTCTCTAAGCATGTGCACTTCTTAAAGAAGCAGGCTGTTCTCCGCACACATAAGCTCATCCAAAAGATGCTGAAAAGAAGGAAGACGACAGAACAAGAGGCGAGAGAGAGTGACTACGAGATGGAGATGGATGGAATCACAGGGAGGGAAGATGAAGGGGAAGCCAGAGCACTTCAAACAGCTCTCAGCTTGTTCCATGTGCAGTAATAATAAATGGGGCTTCATTATTTAGTTGTGTATGTCTGTAGTGCTGCTGGCAGTTACACTGCAAACCCCCTGCCTATACTTATCTCTCTGTTATTCTCCTATTTACTAATCCAGGAGAGAGAGAACCTGTTCGTGTGTTTGTGCGGGGGCACACACAATCCTGCCTGGTGTTTGTAAGTCGATGTTGCCGAGGGAGATGATTATCTATTTACAGATGCCACCCACGAAATCCCCTGACCCTTTACAGCGGGGGTGGGATGATAGGTAAAGAGACAGAGAAAAACAGAGTGAAGAAAGTGAGACGTGGCCGTGTTTGATTCTTATCGTTACTCCTCGTGCCAGCCCTCTAACAACACGTCAGTACTGTGCATCAGAACACAGACTGTAGAGCAGACTGGGAGTTTCTCTGTTGTTACTGTGATGGAAGGTGGCTCTGCTGAAAGCCCACGGCTGGCCTCATTAGCAGGGATCGTATCTGTGTGGCCCTCCAACTCCTCAGGAGGGGAAGGTGCGGGGTGAGATTATTTAGCTGGAGGAGCAGGATGCAGATCGTTCACCTCAGGCTGTGTGAAGTGGAGAACTGGCTGTGATAAGAGACCTCCAGGGACCTGCTCAGCACAGGATATTACATCATGAACTTGTGTGTACATATGTGTGTACACATGTACAATCTGTTCCCATTCCCCGAGGCTCAAATACTGCTGCTGTGGAAGCTGCTGGTGACTCAGAGGTGCACAGGGCGTCCTTTGGCATGATTGTACTGGTTCACTGATCACGGCTTGGTGAGAGCAAGAATAACCATGAAGTCCACACGTGGAGGCAGCGATGAATAGGATGTCAGCCAGGAGACTGCAGGTTCCTGTCTGTGAGCTTTGTGACTTGATGTCTAATTTAATTTCCACTTTCACAGTTTCCTAAGTTTAAGGAACCAAGCTATTTATGTAGATTTAGAAAATATAATAATATGTTTCTAAGGGACACTTCAGGGGGCGCCTATGGACCTAAATGTGACACCAAGCAAGTATCCATGTGAGGGAACTGGGAGAGAAGGGAGACCCTGTCAGCGCTGCCGTCAGCAGTGTGTGCTTGTCTCTAAGAACAGCAGCAGCTCTGACACAACAGTGTTGGACAGCATGCTGGTGTGTATACGTTTTTTCCCGTGGTCACACAAAGCAGCGTGATATTTGCTCTGATCAGCCTTCTTGTGTTCATTACCAAGTCTGACTGCAACCTTTCTGTTTGGACAAATCACTGCTGCATGTTCTTAGGGCTCGCCTCCAAATGCAACATGTTCCTTATTAGCAGAGCAGACCTGTGTACAGCCACATGCACCTCTCTGCTGTCAGCATGAAGCCAGCAGAGCTGATGATAGCTGTTCTGGTGGGTTTTGTGAGCGTGTTTTTAAACCTCTAAGTTACACATTGAACTACTGGTAAATTTTACAGATTTGAGGACCAAATATCTCAGAAAAACAGGCCTACATCTTTATGTATAAAGAGTCAATTAAATGCATTACAAACAAAACTGTGTTAAAGGGATTAGAAATAATGAAGCTGGTGTAAAACAGCTGAGTAACTTGGTATATTTTCTTAAACGTTCATGTGAAAGCACAGCCTGGTTTATTAAACCAGCTAGCAGCAGCTCCTCTCTCCATCATCGTGGCTTTCCTTGCTAACCTGTTAAAGGAGTTTCTAAAAACTTGTTCACACTGCACACACACTGGTTATCACCAAGATACTTGGTAGACAAAACTTTAGTTACTTGTTAATGCTAGCTCTGTTTCTGCACAGTGCACAGGTGGTAACTGATCTCAGAGCAGCAGGGTTTGTGAACCCTCCGTATTTATATTCACAAAGGCTGTGGGTCTTTTTTATCATTACTGATCTTGTTGAAGCTGCTGTAAATCTTAAACAGTTAATTCAGTAAATTTCTTGGGCCACTTGAATTAAACTGAGCGTGTGCACTTCTGTCACATCTGGACTGTCTGGTTTTAACAGCTACGCCTATGCTTTAAACTTTGTATTAATGCAGCGATGTGGTCAAATGTGGACACGTTTAATGACAGAGCGTCGGCAGCAAACAGTTTTTATATCAGTCTGACTGAAAATTTATTATATTAAAAAACGGTCTCCGTGACCAGACTCCATCCTGCAACAGATCTGTGTTTGAAGGTTGGAACTGGTTTAATGGAGAATATTATGATTCCAGTATAAACTGCCATCAACTGAGGACAAAGTCAGAGGAGTACATACTATAGACTGCGGTGTTTTTGTTGGGGAGTGCTTCATTTATTCCCTCGTGATTTAGAAAATAAAATATTTTTGCTGTAATTTTATAATATAGTTTGATTTAATTTGTTTGAGGTATGTTTTCATGAAGACATGTTCAGCAACGACATCAGAAAGTCATTCGGAGCAGAGAAGTGTAGAAGAACTGAAGGGATCACACTACCAGGAGGAACACTGCAGATACTGAGGACAGCTACAAGTATCTCACAATGGGAACCATGAAGAGGCCGCTAGGAAAGCTGCAACCACCAAATACCTGCAGAGGGTCAGGCAAGTCCTGAGGACTCAGCTAAATGGGACAGTCAACATCTACGCCCTGCTGGCTGTCAGCACAGAGGCACTAATCATGGCAGCACAGGAACAAGCTCTGAGCACAGATCCATAGAGGCTGGGGTCTATCACACCAGGCAAGACCCCAGGCTGTGTAAAGATGAGACAATCCAGCACATAACAGCAGGGTGCAAGATGCTAGCAGGCAGGGCATACATGGAACGCCATAACCAAGTGGCCGGCATAGTGTACAGGAACATCTGTGCCGAGTATAACCTGGAAGTCTCGAGGTCAAAATGGGACACGCCCCCAAGGGTGGTGGAGAATGACCGAGCTAAGATCCTGTGGGACTTCCAGATACAGACGGACAAAATGGTGGTGGCTAACCAGTGATAGATGTAGTGAATGACAGCAACATCAGAAACATGAGAGGCTCGAGGAGGAGTCACAGACACATGGCTAGGCCAGTGAGCGCCCAAACTGGGCTATTCACAAAGAGGATTGATGTGAGAGAATCTTATCTGTGTTTTTTTTTAATACGACTAGAACTGGACAGATGAAAAGATATTTGACAAATAACATTACAGTTGTCACAGTATCGTGGTGTTTTTAGCGTGCTAGCAGCAAGGTGCAGAGCGAGTGGGGCTGTGCAGAAGAGCAGCTGCATCACGTTCCTGGGCATGCACCTGGCACATGATCACTGTGTGGAGGAGCAGGAACAATTACAAAGACGGGATTCTTTTCTATTCAGTTTTCTTTGCTCAAACTAGGTTTTGATTCCAAATACAAACTGTGAGGAATGACGAAATATTAATGGGGGTTAATGAGGACAAACTGGGAGGAGTGGGGCCAGGAGCTGGTTTTCTCTGCACCTGTCACAGAGCGACACACACAGACAAAAACACAGACGCTCTAGTGTGTCGTTCCTCATCGTTGTCTCTCTGTCAGAAATGAGTTGGCTTTACAACATGTTCAGCAACATTTTGGCATATGTACTGGAACGTGTGTGTGTGCGTGTGTGTGTGTGTGTGTGCGTGTGTGTGTGTGTGCGTGTGTGTGTGTGTGTGTTTACTTATTTGCTGACTTTCACACACACGTTCCAGTACATATACCAAAGTGAATCCAGAGACACACATACTGCATAGGTGATGTGTGGTACAGTAATAACACACACGCACACACACACACACACACACACACACACACACACACACACACACACACACAGCTCTCTCTCATGCCCCCTCCTCTCTCTCCCTCCCTTCCTCAGCCTCTCTCTCTGACTCGCAGCAGTTATTTCATCAGAGCAGTATATCAGAGTGGAGTGTGTATTTGCTGCGGCGTGTCTCTCCAAGCAGCGACTGCACGGAAAACAACAAGAGACGGACAGAGCAGCAGAAGAGGAGAGAGCGAGTGAGAGAGAGACATCCAGAGGCAGCACAGAGTGGAAGCAGCACTCCTGACCACGGTGAGTACAGTGCTGTCTGCACATGCTCTCCTCCATCCACTCAGTGCCGTGGGAGCTGTTTCCTGACTAACCAGTGTGTGGGTAATACAGCAGTGAGGTGGGCACAGTGCGGCACGCACAGCAAGGACTCACACCAGGAAGATGCTCTTTCTGTTTTTACTGCGCTCCTCAGTGGGAGACAGAGTGTCCTGTGTGAACGGCTGTGTCTGTGATTGTGCGTTTGTGAGTGGGATAATTTGTCTGAACAGTCTAGACAAAAAATATTATCTGGCTCTCACATAGAAACAAAGTAATGATAAGAGGTGTGTGTGTGTGTTAAAAACAAACACACACTGACAGACATGCTGAAAATGTATTTTTTAAATTTGTTTGTAATTTTATTCTTTAAGCATTGTTGGTTGACACATTCAGACAGCAGTGCATGCTGCACCGCATGGTCAGCATTCACAAACACCAACGCCGCTGTTGTGACCAACATGGTGACTGTACTCTGACTCTGTTGTGTTCTCTGGGATTTCCCACTCAGTCACCAAAGGGTGAGGAAAGGCTGGAGTCGCCCGCTGTAACCATCTGTGCAGTCAGTTCATTTTGGAAATGAGAAGTCAGATTTTACCTGAGGCGTATCGTAAGGTGCAATGCTGACGGAGAGCATGGGGAAGAGTTTAAGAACTAAAAGAGCGATTATGATAACTGCTGCCATCCCCTCTCTGTCAGCCGTTTCCTTTCAGAGGGGACAAAGTCCAAATCAAATCCACTGCTTCACATTTCTGCTCTTCTCACGTTTACAGTGACCTCATGTGTTTAACAGTTGTGCTGTTGTTAGTGAATATTATCAGACATGTTTGATATTGGTTGGCTGACAGTCCAGAATATGTTAATACAGCAACAAAGAAATGTTCATATCTTCGATCTGTGTGCAGTTTCATCGAGGAAGTTACAAACAAGTATTTGTAGAGGCTCAAATGTTCAGCTTCCACATGTTTGCGTGACGGTGTTTCCTGAGGCATCAAAGAATGTGAAACGGAGGACACCAGCTTCCAGAGAGAAGTGTTAGGCGGAGGATATCCGTGGCTTTTGTCGGGATTTACTCTCACAATAAGGATTTAGTGGATGACAGTTTAGCGGGGTGCGCCTACATCAAAGAGGCTTCTCAGGAGGGAGCAGCAGTGAGCGCTAACACATCAGGAGACGCTGCTGCTGTTTCAGGCAGTGAGACGACTGGCATCTTTATTTCTTCCCTTCATCTCATTTTCTTTATGTTCGGAAAATGAGTCCAGACAGAGTTTGAGTAAAGATGCAAATTTACAGGTTTGCCATAACTTGTCAAACGATCAAGAGCAGAATGAAAACAGCACCTGTCTGATTACTGAACATCATCCGATCATGTGTACAATAACAACGTACTCTGATATTCTTTCTTTTCCCGTAAACATCAGTTTTCATAAGAGAACGTTACTTTGCCCTTCATCTCCTTCTGACTGTCAAAGTTTCCCCACAGAACTTCACACTTCTTTAGAAGAAGCCTGTGAATCTCACATGCAGCTAATCCTGTAAGCAGAGTTGTTATCCACCCCCCGAGAACTGTATCGGTACAGGAGCAACTACAAGCTGTTTTTAGTTGGTACAAAATAAACATATTGGCAGTGTGTGTGTGTGTGTGTGTGTGTGTGTGTCTGTGTGAGTGTGTGTGTGTGTGTGTGTTTTGCTGGAGGTGCTGTACTGACAGCACAGATAAGTCTTTCCTCCTGAAGCCTAATCCCTCCTCTACACAAGAATGTGAGATAGATGGAGAAAAAGATGAGTGACGGCGAGAGAGAGACATCGGTGTTGAACATGGCGATGAGTCCCCGAGAAGGCGAGCGTGCATTGTTGTGCACACTGGTGGAGACAACGTAGTGATGGAGGCTTTCAAGAGGGAGCGAGGGAGGAATTTGCATGTGAACAAGGGCTTTAACGGAGCCCTGAACCGTAATTCAGAGAGGTTTTGTAGCGGGCGGCCGGAGCTGTTCAGAAACAGGTGTTCTGCACATCGCAGTAAATATGCGCTCTTCCTAAATCTTTCCCTCAGCAACTTTAAGCTCTTAGGAAAATCTGCAGTCTCTGGTGCAGTTTGCTTCGGGCTCTTGTTCAGGAAACATCGTGATTTGATGGTGAGCAAAAGACAGCATTGGGGAAGTTTTCTGCATTTTAATCCGTGGATGTAATGAATCCTGCTCCATGGAATAAAGTTTGGAAAGTTACTACAGGTTGACAGTGATTCCTAATCTGTTCTGTAGTCACAGCTGGTGTCAGCTTCAGCAGTGAGAGTGCGGGGTGAGGCCACACTTCAAATTATATTATTGTCAAAGAACATTTGACATCAATATTAAATTGCTTGAAGCAGTTTTTTCTGTTGCACCATATTGAAGTGAGCAGCTGCCACAGTGGAGTGTAGAACAAGTCACGCTCACAGATTCACCAACAGTCATTACAGGTGGAGAATCCACTCGGATACACTGAGGATAAGCAGAGGGGCTCGTGCTATTCGCATGTTTTGGACTGTACTCTACTCCCAGTGCAGTGTGTTTGGTCATGATTTGTCTTTGCACATAATTATTCAGATTTTGATTGAATATCAGGATAGAATAAAAACATGCTCGGCTTTGTTTCACGTGTGCTGTGCTTCAAGATTTAGTTTCAGTTCTCATGGATCAAAGGCCAGCGGAGGCGTCCATGACTTACAGCTCGACTTATTACTCTTTTATTTACTGTATTTATTATTAGCAACTTTGGATGCAACAAAATATCATTTTTGTAGCCAGAAATCTTTATAGAATATTACTATGAGTTATTACGATTTTATTACTATTTTATTTTATCACTATTACTACTGTTCTGAGGATTATAAACAAAATGATTGGCTTTAGATTAAGTCTGTCGACTTTGGCCATGCTAGTCATCCTAATAATATTTCTGATATGAATTCACCTCGGCCTAAGAGCAGAATCTAAGAGTAGAATATTATTATTAGTATAATTAACTATAATTAGTATAGTAGTTGCGATAATTTTATATCCATCCAGCTTGTCTGTGCACTTTTATTTACATCGATCATAATTGTTTTTCTTTCTGAGGAGTCCAGTTTGTGTTCATAGTGTCAGTTTTAATTATACAGTGCAGCACCTCAAGGTGCTTTATGTTGTAAGATATGGACCCTGCAGTAACACAGAGAAGACCCCAACAATCAAACAACCCCCATGAGCAAGCACTTTGGCGACAGAGGAAATCCGCTCTTTTAAAAGGAAGAAACCTTTTAGCAGGCTCAGGGAGCCACAAGGGGAGAAGGATGTTCGATTAAACCGAACCAGCAGCACAGAGTGGTCCGAAACAAACAGGACATCTTCTGGTTTGAATCTTCATAGTCCTAATTTCAAATTATGAATCATCTAAAATTTCCTTATGAATTTCTTCTCAGTGATATGAACAAATGTTAAAAAGCATGTAATATATTTAGCATTTGCGTGTATACTGTTAGTGGACACATGCAGGGAAGGCAGCATAGAAAGTAAAGGGAGAGATGGACGGTGCTCTGACGTCTGCAGACGCTCACCTCTGTCTCACTGCTGCTCCTCCAGTGCTTAAAGGTATCACTGTAGCTGTCTCACTCACAGACGCTCTTCTTCTTTCAGAGTCGCTCCTCTGGGCTTTGAGCCAGGCTGGATGCTGTTAATGAATACATATTTTGCAGATGTGTATTGTTAGTATGATTAATAAATCTATTAAGAAATGGTGTCATATTCCTTTTGATCAATGTAATGTTTAATATATTATGTTTTTGGTAGTGTGTGCGTGGCTGTCATCATTCTGTCTGTAAACATGAGCTTGAGTTAAACTCTGGTAAAACTGGATCATGTTAACAGTCCATTAAAAACTGGTTAAAAATCCACTGAGGTCTGCAAGGTCAATGTAACGATTTACTGTTTAAATCCTGACAAAAAGCCTTCTAACTTAGAAACTATAGTCGTGTCCAAATTCATGGGCTGCATCCTCCTGAGGACCCGGCCTTCGCGGTCTACGTGGGCCGGGTCCTCAGGAGGTCGGGTAGGCCGGAAGTAAACAGCTGTGAAATGGGACGGTCTCGCCTTCAGATTAGCGTCACCGCTGTCCCGGTGGAGTTTAATAAACTCAGCCATCTGCTCCTTGCTATCTAAAATATAACAGGACACTGGCGTAAACTCTCGACCGTCTCACACACTGTTTAATCAGTTTTCTGTTTGATGGTATTGAGCTGTGTGAAAACCAAGGAGGATCCCCCACCCGGGGGATTAATAAAGTTTTATCTAATCTAATCTAATCTAATAACTTTAATGTCAGCCAAACCGATTTACTCACGAACAAATAAAACACTGAAAAAAGCCAAACAACAACATTTTTAGGTTGTCTAAGTGACTTATATATTGCGTTTAACGTGATTAGCAAAAGTCCCCGGTGATCTGAAAATGATGTGCCAGGAGTTGTGCCGTTCTCGGCGGCTTCAGTGACCCTCGAGCTCCTGGATAACTATCGAGCTGGTGGGTAACAGACGTCTCCGAAAACGTCGAAGCACTTTTGCAAATATGTCATATCTTGATAAACCGAGCAGATATTTGATGTTTACACAGCTACTTTATCGCCTGAAAATATGTTAAAAGTTTATTTTGTGACCCAGAAAGATTAGTAAGAGTAATTTTAAAACTTAGTAGCGGCCGCCATTGCCGGAAACTGGAGTTTGGCTGGGCCTCGCTATGAATTCTGGGATATGGTGGGCCACGAAGGACACACCCGACCCATCCTTCAAATTTGGGGAAATGAAGGACGCATTTGTCGGCTGCATTCGGAGGAGTCTACGAATTTGGACAGCCTTCGGCGCGTCGCTGTGACGTAATCGGTCTATAAATGAGGCCTCAGGAGGATGCAGCCCGTGAATTTGGACACGACCTGTGACACACATGAGCACATTAGAGAAGATGAAGGAGAACGCTACTGTGGATAAAATACTATGGATTTTAAAAGTTAAAGTTGGAAGATTACAACATCAGTAGCTGAAGTTTTTATGCATCCATCAAGTCCCCTCATGAGATTTTTGTACACTTGAATTTAATCATGAACTGCAGCTCTTACAGTGCAACTCTTTCTGAACAAAACAAGTATTTATACCCTGTTAGTTAAATCTATTTCCTTATTTATCACCTTTATACTTGGTGAGGATTCAAAGTGCTTTCTACTCTCATTCACCAAATCACAGGCACGTCCTGCCCAAAGATGTCTCGACATGAGGAGACAGCCTTTTGGTAGACTGCCTGCTTTACCACCTGTGCCTCAGCCGCCCCAAATCAGTCTCTTCTCTGTTTTTTACTTCTTCTCATGCCGTTGTTTTATCAGTACAGTAGCACAGTGTGTCCGGTTTCAGGTGTGACCACAACACCTGTTAAAGAAAATACAATGTTCTAGTGGGCATTCAGGAACATTAGAGAGGGCTGACAATTTAAGTTTCCCACTGCAAATGTCCAGGCCAATACGTGCAGTGTCTCCAGTCTAACGCACACAAACAGTCACTGAACATTGCACAGTCATAAATCTTCAGATGCCTCTGACTTGCACACAGCATGAACATGCCTACCAGCTACTGTACCTTTGATCAAAGTAATAGGATGCATCACCACAGAACAAATTTTTCTTTGCAGGGAATCATCACTCATTTTTAAGTTCTGAAACTTCCTGTTTACTTTATTTTATAACTTCCCTCTGGCTTTATGAATTTCATTTGTGCATGCAGGCACAGACTGCTGTGTCTCAATTAAGAGAGATGAAACATCTCTCTGCTGAAATGATAAAACAATTTGGATTTCACACTACAGTGTTGTCGTCAGGAACAAAAGGCAGGGGTAAAGGAATTTGACTGACTCCCTCTCTGCCATCTTCATCTACCCATGCATGGCTCACAGCAGCCAGGCTGTCACTGGATCTTTTTGTAATTCTTCTAACCCAGCTCAGCTTCACTGTATGCCTCCAAAATGGTGCCAGAAACCTACAAATCCATTAAGTAGTAACACACATCATTTTCCAATAGCTGGGCCAAATCCTCATTTTAGGTTCGACGGCGTATTTTAGTAGATAAAAGCAAATGGCTTAAACATGAATTGAGCTGTGGTTTGGGTAAGGCCTTGGAGGAGACCTCTGCAGTAATATAACTGGTAGGCAGGCTAGCGAAGAGCCCATGGCCTCAATAAGGAGCATCATCTATTCCACAGATGATGCTTGTGAAGCACATGAGAAGCAAAGGGACGCCTTGAGGAATTATGCACATGGCGGAGTTCAGATGTCTTAAAAGGAGCGATAGAGGACAGAGAACCTGGCATCCTGGTGTAAAGAATGTTTACTGCTGTGTTTGCAAAAGACCAGTATGGAGAAGAAGACTGGCAACACGGTGCCAGGAATGCACACTGTTATATTTTGTGATGATGGATGGATGCAAGGAAACTGGCATCCCAGAGCGGAAAGTTTGCTGCTACATTTGTGATAGAGGGAAGGACAACTGGCAACTTGTTGGTAGAAAACCTTGCTGCTGCATATAGAATGAGGGAAGAGAACCTGGCATCCCAGTGCCAAAAAGCTTGCTGCGCCATTTGCAAAAGAGGAAAAGAGAAAGAGAACCTGGCACTCTGCCTTTTTTTTGGAAAACGATATAGGTGGCAGAGAACTGGCATCCTGGAGGCAGAAGGGTTCACTGCGGCTTTTTGGGATTATAGATGCAGAGAAAGTGGCAACCCGGTGGTAGGAAGCTTGCTGAATTTTGTAAATGATGGATAGAGAAAGAATCAGGTACTCAGAACTGAACGTGCCCCACCTGAATGTCAGCTGGTGAGAAAAGTGCTAGAAAGTTTCCCGGGAAGCGCCGTTTCTTAGATTACCTTAAGGGAATCCGATGAAGCAGAGCTGTATGGTTCTTTGTCCGGTGTGCTGACGGATAAGAGGGCAATTGCAAACAAATGGAAGGGTGAGTAAGATTTTGTTACTCTTGTAAGATAAGCTCTGTTAAAGACCTTCCTGAACGAACAGGTGGTCATATAGAGATAAGAACTGGACGGGGTGTGTTTGGAGGTGTGGTCCTGCTCTTGAAATTCAGATAATTCAGCTCCAAAATATGCAGCTGTTACATAAATGCATGTTTCATGTTATTCTTATAGCAAGGGATGTTTGGTTTGTGACATGATAGAAGGTGAAAGCTCATTTATATCTCATGCTTGCTAAGCATGAGGAAGAAAGTTGGACCCAAATGCAGGCATAGCAGGCAGGAACGAGACACTAGGGCAGAAACAGAGAGCACAACACTACAGAGGATTACACGACGATGTGACAACGAACAGGAATCACAGCAGAGAGGACACGTCTGGGGAACAGCTGAACAGGATCTAACTGACGAGACACAGGAAGCAAAAGTGAACAAAGAACAACTAGCTGAATGAGTGTGATTGTTTACGCCTTATACTGTATTTTATTTTTTACAGATGTTGTTGCACTATAGAAGCTAATGAGAAACAACGTTTTCTTTTAGTCTGTGTATTTCTGTAAATACCATGTGAAATGACAACAAACCGTCTTCAAGTCTCAAAAAACACACACACAGAACAAGGGTTATCACAATAAAACAGGAAACTGAGACACACAAACTTGACATAGACCAAAGGGACAACATGGAAACATGAGTGAGGCGAAACAAGACAAACTACAAAGACAGGCCATGACTGGGAACACAGAAGATAAACATGGATACAGGACCAACCAGTGTTGGGAAGGTTACTTTTAAAATGTATTCCACTACAGATTACAGATTACATGCCCCAAAATGTATTCTGTAACGTATTCCGTTCTGTTACTCAATGAGAGTAACGTATTCTGAATACTTTGGATTATTTAATATATTATCATGCTTTTTGCAACTACATGAATGTACTATTGCTGTGTGATTTATTACTATTACTGAAGGTCCGCAGCTCTGAACCGTAGTAAAGGGACCTCTGACTAATACGTCGGGTTCTGTGTCGGCTCGTAGCCGAAAAATAGCTTTACTTTGTTGTCTGGGTCGACTTTGCTAGCGAGAGACAGAGAGAGGCGTTGAAAGGCTGCTCCAACTGAACTTATTGTTTCGGAGGAAAACACGAACACGGTGTACAGTTGAGTCTTAACAGCTTACTTACAGCTGGGCTCGTCAGGCACTTCTTGGCTGCAGTGGTTATTATTATATTTACATGCTTCCAGCTCCCGCTCTCGATAACAACTCATACTTTTTCCACTCCCCTTTTTCTCCCTCCTCGCTCACAGACACATAACGTGTATGGCGGTCCATTCTCCCTGCAGCACGGACTACACTGCCCATGAGGCTACATTCTTTAGAGCTATGCCTGTAGCATTCTGCCTGTTAGCTTAGCACAACAACAACAAAAAGGCGCAGAGAGCGTCACCCTGTAACCATGTCAACCGTAACGCTGCCACCTGGAACAACAGAACAGCTGTCAAACAAAACCCAAACAGTCCTGACCCGCGACAATATGAAACAGGAAAGTACCGCCGTGTAATCCATTTATTTCAACAAAGTAACTGTATTCTGAATACCACCTTTTTAAACGGTAACTGTAACGGAATACAGTTACTCATATTTTGTATTTTAAATACGTAACGCGGTACATGTATTCCGTTACTCCCCAACACTGGGACCAACTACATACAGGGGACGGTAGGGTGGGCACACAGACGACACCAAGGAAAGGGAACAAAACAAAGAACTAAGAACTAGAAGAACAAACAGCTAAGCTAGTAAGCAGTGGGAAATACTGCACCACACTACAGTAAAGAGTAGAACTAGAACCAAGTCACTTATAAACCCAGAAATAAATCAGGAACCCATTTCTTAAACATAATACAATAATATTTACAACAACGCTTTAACACCAAGCACTTGATCAGAACCCAGGAGCAGGAGAATTTAATGGGAATAATGCTCTTTTAGAAATGTGATCAACTCCTCATCCTTCTTCAGATCAGTTACGTTTTTCCTGGAGACAAGTGTAGTTCGTCACAGTGGAGTGGGAGCAGTGCATGAACAGTGCTGTTATACATCAGTGACACTTAGTACAAGTAACAGCGTTCATGCCTTTTGATCTTTGCTGCTGCCACTGTTGAAAGCAGGCCACATGTTGTAAATGATGGACTGAGAGGAACTGATTTGGTGGTTCAGAGAGAGAGAGACATACAATAGACAGCTTATATTAATCCAAACCAGGCCAGAGAGAGAGCCATGGGAAAGGAGGAGAGGAGGGATAAATGTGGAGGAACCGAGCTGACTTGAATGAATAATCATTTGCTACTTCTCCCTCTTTTCCCTGCATTTCTTCTTCTTACTTTCTACTCCGTAACATTTTACCCTTTCCATCCACCTTTGCTGTCTTTCCATCTGGCTTTTTCTATCCATCGCCGTCTTTCTTTCTCGCTGTGCTCAGCCTCAACCTCCCGATTCCACACTCCAGACTGATTTGCCTCGCTCAGTGGTGGGGGTTTTGACAGACCTGCTGCGGGTAGATAGCACAATTGAATGTGAGTCCCTGGGGAGGGAAGAGGAGGGCGGTAAAAAAGGGTGAAGTGGTATTAGCTGGTGAAAAGAGGTTGGCATTAGATGATGGCAGGGACAGGAGGGGAGAGGGGGTGGATGGGATATAGAAGGAAGAGAGAAAACCATGAGGCTTAGGGTGAGCCATGGAGACTGATGCCACTACAGAGAGACAGTGAGCTGGAGCAGAGATGGAAAGGGTGAAAACTTTGTTGACAAAGTCAGATGTCAGACATTGAGGGACTCAGCATATGTTGTTTTGTTTATTTCATGTTCAGGATGAGGCAGTTTCATACAAAACAGTAAATGGATTGGTTGCTATGTCAGGCTTTGCTTCTCTACCTAAAATGCCTCATTCAAACACCTTTTTCCCTCTACTGAATGTTTTGTGTTTAACATTCACACTCCAATAGATGCATTAGAGAGCAATTTGGGGTTAGTATCTTTCCCAAGGGTATTTGGCCTGCAGACCCGAGCAGCCAGGGATCCAAACACCAACCTTCTGATCTGCTCTACCTCCTGAGCCCCAGATCATTCATACACACCATCGAATTCATGAACGCAAGTTTTGGCTCTCCAAACATTATGTCTCTGTGTGGAGAAAAGAGGTGAAGGTCATTTAGATGTCTTCATGTCTTCAAAGGGCGAGAAATGTTTGATCACAGTCAGAATATTTCATGCTGAAACAAAGCAAATGTTTTAACATTTGCTTCCTTTCTCTCTGTCCTTCTTCATATAATGTATTTATTACTTTTCTGTGTCCATCACTTTAATTCTAATTCCTCTCAGTCTAATAAGAGTTTCATTGGAGCCCTGGCCTGTTATATGCAGAAGGCTGATTTGCTATCAGCCTCATCCACGCTTTAACTTCTCCATCCCGATCATCTTCTTCCAGTTACTCATCTTCCTCTTCCCCCCCCACTCATCCACTGGCTCACCCCCAGTCAACCTCGGTGTTTCTGACAGATGAAAGTGAGAGAGACACAGTGAGGGAAGTCGAGCTGAGGGTTATCACAGTGCGTGTGTGTGTGTGTGTGTGTGTTGCGTGTCTGCTCTACATGGAGGTTTGTAGTGCTTTTCTACCTTCCTTAAACTCTCAGAGCTTTTGATATGAGATAGATGACTCCCATCCACCCACTGGTGTGGCCGCAGGGTCGTAGTACTGCAGACTAATGTTGTCAAATCAGTACTCATTCGCTTGCCTCCCTCTCTACCTGTTGGAACCTAACAGAGTGCAGGGGAAATCTCCTGTGCCAGATCATAATACTAATCAGTAATCCATTAATTCCACTGATGAACACAGGAACACCTCAGCCATTGCCCTCTCCTTTGTGTGCTGGAAGAACCACCCTAACATATCTGGTTCTTTCTTTGTTGTTGTTGTTGTTTTGTTACATACTATTTTTAAGTGTACACAACACACTGAATGTTGTGAAATATATATATATATATATTTTAGATTATGTTGTTGATAATAGGAATCCATTAATGATTAATGGATATTCTTAATTGTTGCGTGTATGTGTGTCTTCTCTGTAAAAGTGATATTAAAGCAACATGTAGGCAGATTCTTTCTGTCAGTTGTGGCTTCTTGATTTTCTCATCCAGAGCTCAGCACAGTGACAGCTGACACAGGAGTTCTCTTTGTGTGTCTGTGTGTGTTTGTAGGAGAGAAATAGTGTGATAATGTGTCCAAGCCTGTGTCACAGTATTACTACAGATATGCATTTCTGTGTGTATGTGTGCTTCAGTGCTGTTGATGTCAGTGCTCTTGTGTTTGTGTGATTATGTGTGTTCTGCACGAACGCATTTGTGTATTCTCCAGCTCTGACGATAAATGAAATAATCAAATGTTTATGGTGCGTAAAATGGCAACTGGCAGTAGTGGTGACCGTGTGTGTGTGTGTGTCATGCTGTCAGATGCAAGGTTGTTATTAACAACTCTACACAGAGAAATGGAGCAGAGGCAATACAGGGGATGTCAGCAAGCAGAGAGAGTGAGAGACAAAGCAGTAAACGTGAGAAATATGTATTACATTTTGGTTTTTGCCAGTAGCACAAACACATAAACCCACACTTGTGCAAACACTTGTCAAACATACATGTTTATTTAGGTTCAGGTGAAGGTCAGATACGTGGCTCGTTGTTTAGCTGCAATAAATGAAGAAGGTTTAAAATAAGCCCAGGGGGTCGAGTGTACTCTTACTGTCACCACAAATGTCTAATAACTGCAGTCTAACCTCTTCGGCAGACATTCAATCATTTCTCATTGGATCTGCTGGAAATGGCAAGACTGAGCCACAAAACCACATTAGTTCTGACAGTCATTTGAGTAAACAGAGAGCGCATACAAACACAACGGTGTTCCTATTTCATCATATAAGTGACAGCTAAATCACTCGCTGAAGATCCTGGTAGCAAGGATAAATGAATCCATGTCTCACACACTCCTGGGGCACAGCTCGGTGTTATCCATATACAGCAGGTGACTTAATTCCCTCCACTCTACATATGTACTACTTCCAGTCCAGTGGGATTGAGGCCTGTGCAGAACAACAGCAGGGACCGTCCATCAACCTGGTAGACTCTGCACTTTATGGAGACTTCAAGTTGGCCTCTATTGTTGTCTTCCACAGTCCCACTGAGTTCCTAATGAGTGTTATCCGTGCACTAATAGCCCTGTACAACAGGAAAAGCCCCACACCAGTATCCATGTATGGGCTTCCCTGCTGTCAGTCCAGGCAGTGGTCTGGTTGATCTGACTGCTCTTAGAGTCCTGGTGAACTTCTCTGTCAACCTGGAGCTGGTGCTTATTTCCAGTGCTCTTCTGAGCTGTGCTCATGTACTCGTGTGCCTGCTCAGCTTGGTCGTTACGATGCCTAACAGGAGCTTTCATGTTGTTGAGAAGCAGGTAGCAGTTTAATAGTGTTGGTCCTTCATGACCAGGATTTTCCTGCTCCACGTTATCCAGTCTGGATGATTACCTGCTGTATTTTGGAGTGCTGTTAGCTTCTTTAGCCAGTAAGCGTGCATCCTCCCAGGTCATGGTGCTGTCCAGTTCTTCATACTGGAGACTCATTGCCGGGTATCTGATCATGGATCGTAGTGTATGTACTGTGAGTAGTCAGCAAGACTACAAAAGTAAATTTGGGGTGTGAAAATGCATGACAAAAATTCATTGTGGTGATGTACAGAACCAAAATGAGAGAAAAAGTTTTCTCTGTCCACATATTTATGGACATAACTAAATCCATGTGTGGTGTAAAATTATGAAATTAAGATAATTAAGGATGCAGTTATTGATTATTTTAGTAACTGAGTATTCTAGCAGTTTAGTAATTAATTGGATTGGAAATTCTTTTGTCTTATAATAAATATTCAACAGAGAAAAAAACACAGGTCTTTGTAAATGTCCTGCTCATTGGTTACCATTTCATAAACTGCAGTGTTTTAATCATCCAACTGAATCTGTCAAAAAAAAGACGAATTCAGATGTGACATTAAAATTGATATTTTCAAAGAAAAATATTTCTTAAATACATAAAAATAAGTAATAAATGATCTCAGCACAGTAATGTCAAACAAAATAAGGTTGAACCTAAACCACCTAAACATGGAACTAAAGCGCCTTGAGGCGACTTTTGTTGTGATTTGGTGCTATATAAAAAATAAGATTGAATTGAACTAAGGAATAAAATAAAACTCTCTTCTGTTTTTTTAGAAGCTTTCTGACATTAATAGGAGACAAATAGAAGTGTGACCGTGTTTTATGTCCTGGATGACAAAGATTTGGCGTTTATTCATGTGCGTGTGTGTGTCTGCATATTTAAGTGTGCAAGTGAATGAGTGAGTTTGTGGCTCTAAGCCTTTACAGCCTTTAGTGGCGGCTGCAGTGAAGCAAAGCCAGCGTATCAGCATTCTGAGGTTAGCCCAGTTCGTTGGTGTACATGTTAATTAATGTTAATAATAATTCAGCCCCTCAGGTAAACTGTAGATCTTTCTCTGTGTAAAACAAACGGTGGTGGACGGAGCAGCTACAGAGTTTTCTTCACATCGGCGTTTGTGGATCAGGTGCTTTGATGGACTCCTGTTAGCTTTTTCCCAGTAAAGATTTTAATGGTGATCACAGGAACAACTTTGCTGTTTTGGACGATAGAAGCACGTTTTCTTTTATTCAACCTGAGGCTCCGCCTCTTCGCGGTGTGTGGGCCAGCGTCATCATCACTGCTGCCGTCGCGTTCTCAGTGCTTTTGTTTAAAACTTCAGCTGTGTGGGTTTAATGTTGTCAGAGCTGTTATTCATACGCTGCTCCTAAATAGGTTTGTATTGCAGGTCACAAATGTGATTTGGTGCTGTATGAAAAACCAGAACTGAAATGTGAGCGAGGGCTGCAGAGTGATGCGATCGTGGCTCAAGAGTTGGGAGTTCGCCTTGTTGCCGAAGGTTGCCGGTTCGAGCCCCGGCCCCGACAGTCACTGCAGCCCTAAAATCAGAGTCCAATCATAACTAATAACAAACAGAGATTATCTTTACAAGGAACAGGGCCTTACAGGGATGAGAACCGCTTCACCTTTCATCACGCCGCTGAGACAAATATCCCAAATACACCTACAGTGAAAGGGTACCTGGATAGACAGCGCAGAATAACACAACATCAGTTTGTGCTTGTTACATGTTTAACCTCATCCTGGGGAATACGTAGCAGGTCTTTCACTAACGATTGAATTTAGAGCGCCATGCATTAAAACATGAGTAAAGGTTAACCTTCCCAGTACAGTCCAGTGTTTCCAGCACTGCTTTTAGGAAAGTCCACTTCATCTGGTTCTGTTCCCCACTCTGGCAGACAGCTGTTACTAAAATCTGTTTCTATGTTCAAGTGAACCTCTGGCTTCCAAATCATCGCCCTTCCCTGGTTTGATAAGGTTTTGAATAATGATCCTCTCCACAGTGATGCATGGAGTGCTATCTTACATTCACAATCCTATCTTGTGCAGCATCAGCAGTTGGAGCACACCACATCCATCATGACAGCACCGCTAATGCTCCTTATCTATCATTTTCTATGGAAATGAAATTCAGGCACCTGTTCAACTAATATTCAATAAGGTATCATAATCACCTCGTTTCCTTTTTTGACTTTTTAAAAAAATGTTGTTAGCTGTCGTCAGGGTGGCTGTGACTCGGGAGGCAGACCAGGCTGTCCTACAGCTAAAAGCTTCAAAATGCTTTACAAGCAAAAAACATTCTGAAAATGCTCAGGTACCCGATGTCTGTGAAGGTTCTCAGTCATCCAGGTCAAGACGTTTCACCTCTCATCCAAGAAGCTTCTTCAGTTCTAAGGTCAAATGGTGGAGAGTCCCAGATTTAAGCTCTGTGGGAGTTTCCCCCCACCGAGAGGGTCATGGACCCCCTAATGATCCTCTACCTAATCACACGAGCCAAGGTGTGAAACTGGGTGTGGGTCACAATCAGCCAGGGTTCCAGGTGAGCTCACTGTGAAACCTGGCCCCACCTTATCATGTGATTTCCTGAGGTCAGAAGGCCCAGGATGTGAGTGGGCGTTAAGGTGTCTGGGAAGGATCTCAGAACTGGATTATAGATGGCAGACAGTTGGTGTCATAAGATGGCTGTTCAAACCATCTGTCTCTCTGTCCAAAATGTGAACACTGGCATCATCAAAAGAGTGACCTTTGACCTTTAGATGCAGATGAACTGCTGAGTCTTGTCCCGTTGAGTTGGCTCCTCTACGTTGTGCGTTTATGAAAAAGCTTCTCGGATGAGAGGTGAAACGTCTTCAAGTAACTTATAGAAGTCCAGACGCCTTTCTTTACAAGCTCCTTAGATGCAAGGATTGAACTGAAGATGAAGACTGATTGAAATGAAGAGAAAGTCTGGCTCCTTGGAAGCAAAGTGTTTCGAGGTGAAGGAGGGGAAGGATGGACCTCTCCGACCCTCTGACCCCACGGCTCTCTGCTCATTTCTCTGCTGATTTCTTACCTGAGCAACAAACTTATTTGAGTACAATGAAGAAACAGATGATTATATGAAATGATTATGATCAGTGTTTATAATTTCTCATACTCAGCACTAGGGATGGGTATTGATAAGATTTTCACGATTCCGATTCCAGTTTCGATTCTGTTTAACGATTCGATTCTTTATCGATTCTCTTATCGATTCTTTTTAAAAAAGGAGAACACTAAGGTCGATTAGCTTAGAACTTTGTTTTATATCTTCTCTTTGAACAAGATAGAAATTTAGGAGTAACATGGCCTTACAAACCCAACAGCGAGATCTTAAGATATTCACAGCCTACGGCTCTTCAATGGGGTGTCACAGGGTCCCCAGGAAAAAAAAATAGTAAATGTAAAATAATAAAATAAATATTCTTCTGTAGCAATAACAAAGTATAACATAAATGATTCTGTAGCAATTACACAAGAATATCCAGTAATGTCCCTGCCTACAATTAAACACATTCACTTACCGAAAATCGGGGCATCTGCTGTGGCAAATAGGTGCAAGCCTTTGACCACAAACTCAGTCACTGCTCGGTGACATTCGTCTATCCTGGCCTGAAAGGAGACGCTACTGGTAAACTGCAGCGAGAACTGCCAGCATCTGAGCCAGACTCTGTCTCTCTCATCATGGTCACCTAAATGCACAGTAATGGCAGGTTTTGTGATAAGGCAGATCGCGCTAACATAATATGCACTGTTAGTTGATTATTTACCTGCCGCATTAACGGGAGAGGACGTGCAAACGTTACCGCTGCTGCTGGGCTGAGACTCACGAGTCCGGAGCGGAATTAAAAACACGACATTCATTTAAGGTCATCGCGTTTTTGTGAGCAAATGCTTTTGCATATTTGTAGTGTTTCCTCCCTTAAATGAAATATCTACTTTGCAAGTATTGCAAGTTGCCCTGTTGTCATCCGTTCTCGTAAAGTATGACCAAACTTTTGAGCGTTTGAGCCGCCGTGTTTCCTGCCAGGTAAATGACGCTCCGCAGCGTGGTGACGTCATTCGGGGCGACTGGAATCGATAAGGGAATCGTTTGCAAAAATGGCAAACAAGGAATTGAAACAGTGGGAACCGGTTCTCAACAAGAACCGGTTTTCGATACCCATCCCTACTCAGCACACATATTGTTTGGGTTTAATTTGGCCAGAGTTCATTGTTTGCTAATTCTAGTGTGCATGTGCTTGTGGTCGTTGTGGGTGTTGACCAAGCTGACGACTTTCCCTCGTCTTACTGGACTTTACAAATGAAACTATTTAGTTTGTCCAAGTTTATTTCACAGCCTTGAGTGTGCTAGCTCACAGTAATGAAGCAGCACAGGGGTCACCTGTCGCCTCCTGAGTGGATGGCACATGTGAAGTGAGTAATCTAATTAAATTCTTGTTCTACAATGACACTTCATGGTATCTGCAGCTGTACTAATGTCCCCCCATTACATATGACCACAGCACGTGTGCTGGGCAGCGAGAGCGAGACATGAAATTAAAGCTGATTGGGGGGTTACTGCTGGTGATGGGGCGGAGAGAGGAGGCGGGCCACTGCTGGTCACATGGCAGTATTGATCCAATTAGTACTGAAATGCGGTTTTCATGTTTTATGTAAATGAAATGGCCTCTGAACATTTCCAAAGACATCAGTTCCTTCCTCATAGTGCGGAGTGATTTCCTGATAATTATGTTTCACTGGTTGAGACAGCATGTTATCTCGTTAGTCAGCACAGAGAGCCGCACATTTCTGACGAGTAAGGGTGCAATAAAAATGAATGCGTTTTCTCACTGAGCACGATTTTTACAGGAAGGGTTTCGTTTTTTTTATTAACCTTGACTTTGGAGGAGCTCACGAGGCTTTTCTTTGGTGCCTCGGAGAGTCCGATTCTTCGTTTTTATATTCTGAAGAACTTTTGCTTTGAGCTAGTTGACACGCTGAGGATTCGCTGACTTGTATTCCAGTCTCGTCTTCAGTGCTCAGAGTGTACCTGTGTTTGCTGTTAGGATCCTCAGAAATAGAAGCTGTGATTTTTCTAAATGCGCGCCCCCATGGCTTCTACCTAGGCTTCCCTCATATCTCCGTGGGGAACTGTGAAATCCATTTACAGCATAGAGGAGCTACAGGTTACCAATGTTCTGCCTAAAGCTTCAGGGAACACATGACAGCACAGTGGAGTTTTGGTATTTTCGTATTCCACAGGACAAAGTGCCTGTGATGCCTGTTAGCTCCACCAGAAAATGAAGAACGTGTGAGCAAAAGCATCATCAACAACGCTGGAATACAAAAGCAGGATTTCAGCTTGTCGAGCACACATGGCGGATCTTATTTATGCTTTGTTAAAAAGACATTAGCATCTTTGAACTCTCTCTGTCTGCAGTCTCTTTGCCTTTATGAGTCCAACAAACCACAAACTTTTCTTTGTGAGAGGTCACAGCACTAACAGACATTACACACAGGAGTGTAACGTTTCCATTGTTACAGCTATTATAGCTCGTCTGTCTACCAGCTGGTGGGATGTCTTGAGTTGATGTGACAGTAGGGTCATTGTGTCTGATTTGCCTAATCGCAGCTTAATCTTTTTCAAGGTACTGCCTAGTGCCATGTTGACGTGGGGATGACAAGGCCTTGGCGTGGTTTTAATCCTGGTAGCTGAAGCGCCGCTGGTGGAGCAAATGAACCTAATCTGCAGTCAGATAAAAGGCGTGATTCCCAGCAAACACCGAGATGATGCTGTTTATTGTTTTACCCGACTTATCGGCTTAACATGTAAAGATTTCACAAGAAACAGCTTAGAGGTTTTAGAAAGATAAAGACGGCTTAGTACCAGAGCTGTGTTTTCCTCACATGGTGTCATCAGGAAAATGAGAGGAAGAGTGCAGTGGGACGTTAGAATGTGTAGGCTCGATGGAAGAACTGTTTCACTTTGATGAGTAACTGGTATGTTGTTATTAGTTTGTACAAGTCTGAGATATCCAAAATGACAATTATATAATGATAATTTGACAAGTAATAGTTGTCCTAGTATTAAAATTATTGTAGACTAATGCATTCAGCTCTAACTAACAGACTGCTCATCATTTTCACAGAGATTATTCTTCCTGTAGGAGCTTCCTGTAGGTAAGAGCTGGGAATATTTTTGTGAATGGTTCTTTGGAAAAATGAAAAGTTCTTAACTCACAAATGTCAAAGCTGAGTAAATTTATTCAAATTATGATCAAGTTGAAATAGTTCATGTACCTGGTATTATATTAATATGACACAAAGTTCAGTTTGCATTGGACAGAAATAGCTCGATGATGTCCTGCCTAACATCGTAGACATTTACAGGTTTTCTACATTTAGACTGTCTCCTAGAGTGTCTTTGACTTCTTTCTAATGCTTTCTCCATACTCTTGTGTATGCCTTATATCTCTGGGTGGAAGCAGGACTTGTGCAGACTCTCTTGAAAATCAAATCAGTGATGTGAAAACTGTCCTTTAAGAAACTGCTTACAGAGCGACCATGACACTACCCCCACCTTAATGAGAGCCTCCCGCCACCCTAATGAAATTCTCACAACACTTTTAAAATGAGAATGGCAAGTCCAGACACCCTTCTGAATGTTACCCCTTCCAGTTCGCAAAGTTTACGGTGCTTGCATACGTACTTCAAGTTATGGAGTAACTAGTTCTTGACTGTCATGCTCAGTTTGGCCATTTGTCTGCGGTTGGAAACCTGAAGACAAACTGACCTGGGCCCTAAGTTCAGCACAGAACTCCGTCAATACCCAGGGAGTGAACTGGGGTCCACGGTCGAAGACTCTATGGTGGGATGCCACAGAGCTGGAAAACATGGTCCAAGGAGTTGGGCAGTTTCTATGGCAGAGGGTAGAAACTTGGGCAAGGCCACAAAAATGAGCTGCTTTAGAAACTATTAAAACCCGATTCTTTGATCCCCATATTAGAACAGAGAAAACCTGACTCATAGTGGTCAAAACATTTCTTTTTTATTCAATCATCTTCCGGAAAAGAGAGCCCTGCACAGCCCCAAAAGCCAGCTGCAGAAACTCTAACATTAGAATATAAGAACGTCTCACATATAGATGTTATTTTGGTACTTTACACGTCACACAGTTTCGATACAAACATTCCTTATATGGTACAAGTTCCTCTTTTCTGTGTCTGATTTATTAATATGCCTGTGCACTAGTCAAGTCTGGGCCTCTCATAAAACAATCTAATCAGCAGGTAAGCATTAAAAAATATATTTATTTCTTAACAAAACACAACCTACAATTGTCACAATTACTGTGTTACCTGAGGAGGGAGGTAATCCTGTGCATATGACCACGGTCGACCTGGCATGGGCGGGATTCTTAGCAGGACAGCTGGAGGAGAGGAGGTTTTGTTCTGAGCACAGATGGAGCAGGCAGAGACTTACTCTTGGACATTCTGGTTAGGGATGGTCACCAAAACACCAAAACAGGTTTTGCAAAAATGTGATTGTGTGCTTCTTTCTGGGTTAACAGGTAAATTTGGCAGTTGTACCCAGTGTATTACCTTAGCTCTGACTCCCGAGGGAACTCCCGAGGTCCATTCCTCATGTTCGGCTCCTCCCACTGGGCATCCGAGATTAGTGAGTCAATCTCCTAAATGAGGGCTTCGGTAACAATTGGTCTCCTCCTTGGTAGACTCTCTGTCGAGATAAGGTGTCAGGCTTAACGCTGCGTGACCATTGTTTATAAATTACAGTAAAATTAACCCAAATGAAGAAGAGAGCCCACCTGGCCTGATGAGCATTGAGGCATTTTGGTAAATGGACTGGTTCTTATATAGCGCTTTTTCTACTCTACCTGAGCACTCAAAGCACTTTACACAACTGGGCCCATTCATGCCCATACTTTTCAAACTGTTTAGTGCTTATTGTCTAACATTCATACACACATTCACACTCCGATGAACGCATCGGAGAGCAACATGGGGTCAGTACCTGACATACAGACTGGTGGAGAGCCTGGGATCGAACTGCCAACCTTCCGGTTAGTAGCTGCTCTACCACCTGAGCTACAGCCACCCCAGTATTTCGCATACTGTCAAAGGATTGGAGCAGGAGCAAAGTATTGTTTCAGCGTGTTGAAGGCCGAGTCAACTGACTGTAAAGTAATGTTAGGAGAGCTTAAGTGGCTCAAAGGGAAGGTAATCTTGATCAAATTCAGAATGAAGAATCTGTAAAACCTTCGAAGCCCAGAACGTGTTGTTGTTGTTTTCTATTGGGAGGAACCGGCTGGTTGACCACTGGTTGGACCTTGACTGGGCCTGTTTCCAGTTGACCCTTTGTCACAATGAAACCCTAGAAGGAGACAGACTGGACATGAACTCACACGTTTCACCTCAGGAGACGTTGAATGTCATTTAAATAAACAAAAGATGAAGTGATTGATGAAGTATCTGAGGGCCTGAAACTATGCTGGGGCATCGTTAAACCCAAAGACAAGACAAGATACTCAGAGTAGTCTAGGTGAACATTAAAGGCAGTTTTCCACCTGTGTTGGTTTGCATAGATAAGGAGGCTCAACAAGTAAGTTTTCTTCTGGGGTGCCAGCTAGATTTCTCTCCTGACATATCAGATTGATTTAGTTTGAAGGTAAACCACACAAAGGATGTTTGTACATTATAAAGAGACACAACACTCTGAACACTGAAGGAAAACAACGTGGTGCAATACACACAGATTCAAAACACCCAACCACAACAACAATACACAATGCCATCAACCAGTAAACTCAGTGCACAAAGAATCCATAATCTCAGTAAATAAGAGGTGCCTGCGTTCATTCACAAGACAAGAAATCCACTGTGGGGTTTTTAACCCGTCAAAGCCTGACCTGTCGCTGGCACCAGGCAGGTGTGTTTTGCACATTTCTTTTTTCAAGACACAAAAAACAACACACACATACACACCCCAACACTGTGTGTGTTGGGGTGTGTATGTGTACATGTGCCGGCGTTTTGTATTTAAAATACAAAATATGAGTAACTGTATTCAGTTACAGTTTAAAAGGTGGTATTTAGAATACAGTTACTTTGTTAAAATAAATGGATTACACGGCGCTCTTTTCCTGTTTCATATGTCAGGCTATGCTCTCTCTATTTTTGGTAATTCCACGCCGGTGGAAACCCAAACAAAACACACATTAAGAGGCTCAAATATCTGTGTCTCATAATGACGTGAAGAAATATTTTTAACAATGATTTAATATGAAGGCAACGGGCAGAGTGTTACAGGCATCGCCCTAAAGCATGCAGCCTCATGGGCAGTGTAGTCCGTGCTGCAGGGAGAATGGACTGCCATACCCGCCATACCCGTGATGTGTCTGTGAGCGAGGGAGGGAGAAAAAGGAAAAGTACGAGCTGTCACTGAGCAGAAATGGGAGCTGGAAGATGTAAATATAATAATAACCACTGCAGCCAAACAGAGAGCCTGACGAGCCCAGCTGTAAGTAAGCTATTACAGTTTTTCTCAAATGCTAAAACACATGTCACAAACGTTACCACCAGGTCCCCCAATGTCCAAACACAACACCCTTCTCTAAAGCTACATAAACACAACCACACCTTCCCACTGCAAAACTCAAACTCCCACACCAAGAGAGCAGCTCGAAGCTGTCAAAACTGTAAACACTATACACAGCATTACACACTACAGCAAAACAATTGAAAACACAATGCTCAATTTGTGAGAAGGTTCTTTGGTTCATAACTGCCAATGCATATTTTTATAAACTGTACAGTAACGGATCGTCATAGAACCCTGCAGAGGATTAGGCATTTAGATTTGTGAGTTTCACATGAAGACTATAAATCTATAAAAACATCCTGCATGTACGTACACTACTGTAACACAACTCAATGCAAAAACAGAATCTATTGCACACAACAGTACTCTCGGAAACATGATCAGGGTGTGAAGTCTTTCTTATTGTCTACACGGTCTTTTTACAGTATTACACACAGTCACTGTGCGGCATCATGTCGCCGAGCTGCATTGGGCCACATCACCTCATCCACATCACAGGCTATATTGTCCCTTGCTAGGCACCGCGGGAAAAATGCCCTGGAATGGCGAATCCATCCCTGGAAGGCCTCCACTGGGATGTCAGCACAGGCCAGCTCCATTGCCCGTACGAGGTTCTCTCTTGTGTATGGCTGTCTGTCATACACCTTCCATCTCCATGATGAGAAGAACTCCTCTATAGGGTTCAGGAAAGGGGAGTAGGGTGGCAGACAGACGTTTAAAAAAGTGGTCACTGTTGGTGGTGAACCACTCTCTGATTTGGTGTGTTTTGTGGAAGCGGACGTTGTCCCAAATGATCACATACATGTGATGTGCTAGCCTAGGATGGTGTTGTTGACGGTCCAGGAGGATGTCTTTTAGCTCCTCTAGGAAGGTGAGGAGACGTTGGGTGTTGTAAGACCCAAGGACAGCATGCCGGTGGACAAGCCCCTCCGTACCCATAGCTGCACAAAGAGTAATATTACCCCCCCGTTGGCCAGGAACCTCAGTGATGGCTCTTTGGCCAATGATGTTACGGCCTCTTCGCCTTCGTTTCTGGAGGTTGAAGCCAGCCTCATCCAGGAAGAGGTACTCATGGGGTCTGGCCATCGCGTCCAACTGCATTATCCTCTGAACATGGAAAAGCGTACAGGTGTTCAGAACGGTCAATCAGGTAGCACAGTATTGTCCAGAAGTAATGTAGGCCACTAAGCAACACAGTATGTCCACTAACTGTACTGTGGACATGGATGTATACGTACTTGCACATACTCGTAACGTTGTTCTATGTGTCGCGCAGAGTTGCGCTCAAAGGGAACCCTGTAGACCTGTTTCATCCTCATCTGTTGGCGCCGGAGAACTCGGTCTATTGTGGACACGCTGACAGCATCAATGTTCTCAAAGTTTACATTATCTGCAATGACTTTGTCTCTGATCTCTCGGAGTCTAATGCAGTTGTTCTCACGGACCATATCTGCAATGAGGGTTTCTTGTGCCGCTGTGAATATGGCAACCCTCCCACCTCTATGTGGCATCCTTTCAGCTCTAAAGAAAGAAACATGTGTTGTCAATTGACTGATTTATATGTAAAACTACATGTAAAGTAACAGACCACTTTCACAGGCCTGTAAAACTGTAGTGTGACAAAGAAAGCAATAGCGTACTATACCTGTTGTGTTGTCTAAATGCCTTGATAATGGTGGCCACGGTGAACCTACTCAGGTTTGGATGTACTCTTCGTCCCGCTTCAGCCATTGTCATGCCATGGCCAATGACATGATCAATTACTGTTGCTCGCATATCATCTGTTATGATGGTGCGAGGTTGTCTTCTTCTCCCACCTGGACCTTCTCCTCTCTCTTGTTGGCCTCCTTCTCTTCCTCCTCTACTCCGAACTCCTCTTCTTCTTTGGCCTTCACCTCTTCCTCCTCTGATCTCAACCCCTCTTCCTCTTTGGCCTGCAGCTCTTCTCCTTCCGCACGCTCGAATGCCTTCATCCATTGTGATTGTTTGGCATCTTCACCAAACTATGCTTTTATAGGTGGGGTCACATCATTAGCAACGGGTGTCTTCAATTTTGAGTCGTTGTGTGTAGTGACTGACGCCAGGTGTGTTCCCTGTGTTCAAAGATTGGTGACTGTGGCAAGCATTTTGCATCACATGGGCTTTCATTTGAGAATATGAGCAGAGTTGTTTTGCAACATGTGTTTTAGCAAGGAAAAATGTGTTTAGATTTATGAGTACAGAGGGTTGTGTTTTGTGAATTGTGTCTTCATGTGACATGTGTTTATGGTACTGGAATATGGTGGCTACATTTAGTAAATGTGTTTAGACTACTGGTCATTTGGGTTACAGGATTGGCTTTTGTGTTTTAACATTTGAGAAAAACTGTAAGACTCAACTGTACACTGTGTTCCTGTTTTCCTCTGAAACAATAAGTTCGGTTGGAGCAGCCTTTCAACGCCTCTCTCTGTCTCTCGCTAGCAAAGTTGACCCAGACAACAAAGTAAAGCTAGTTTTCAGCTACGAGCCGACACGAACCCGACGTATTAGCCAGAGGTCCCTTTACTACGGTTCGGAGCCGCGGACCTGTTTTATATACGAATAGTTTTCTATACGAGATCGCTGCAAAAAGTGCAGCCTTAGCTAATGTCCACCTACTGTTACTCATTTATATTAAGATTTAAACATCTAGTTGGTGTTGGTGTGGAGAGAAACCTTCAGTAATAAATCACACAGCAATAGGACATTCATGTAGTTGTAAAAAGCATGAATACTTTTTAAAAGTAACCTTCCCAACACTGCGCGCACACACACACACATACACACACACACACAAACACACACACACACACACACATAAATGGGGATAGAGGAGAAGCAAGACGAGAAAAGAAGAGGGAAAACTGACAGGAATGGTGACGACAGAAGAACAGTTATGGTGTCCAAAGCTCGCCTGCCTATCTGTGCAAGTGCTTGCCATGGATTAAAAATGTAACTTAAACTTTCACATGTTCTGGCTTTATATAGCTCACTCTTTCAATTATGACAGATTCCCTTGTTTTGACTTAAAATGAAGATTCTGTATTTTCCATTTGTTTTTGTGTGTTTGTGTTAATCATGTTAAATTCTTGAAAGAAAAAGCCTGCATTGCTCTTTGCCAACACACACTCAACATTTCTGTCTTGCCTCACTTTCTTTCACACACCCTGCAGCAGAGATGATCCTTGGCAAATACTGAAGATTGAAAAGGATGGAGGGAAGAGACGGTGTGTGTCCACAGCAAGGTTACAGCTAGCTGAGACCCACCTTGAGCCCTGTGCTGGCTAACAGGCAGCAGGCTAATAACTTCAATTATCTCAGCACTCAGCTCAAGGCACTGCTGACAGGACTGTACACACAACACACACACACACACACACACTCACACACCCACACACGCACACACAGACACACACGCACACACCCACACACACACACACACACTCACACACCCACACACTCACATGCACACACACAGACACACATGCACGCACACACAGACACACTCACACTCACACAGACACACATACACATACACACACACTCACACACCCACACACCCACACACTCACATGCACGCACACACAGACACACTCACACTCACACAGACACACATGCACGCACACACAGACATGCACGCACTCACATGCACGCACACACACACACACAGACACACACACACAGTCACACACACAGTCACACACACACACACAGACACACACAGTCACACACACACACAGTCACACACACAGACACACACACACACAGTCACACACACAGTCACACACACACACACACATACACACACACACACACACACACAGTCACACACAGTCACACACACACACATACACACACACACAGTCACACACACACACACATACACACACACACAGTCACACACACACACACACACACATACACACACACACGCACATGCCTGATAGATAAATAGGTGTTGAGCATTTTTCCAGCTGTGGTAAAAACGTTTGCTGCATGAACTGAAAGGAAGACCAGGTTTGACCAGGTTTGACCAGGTTTGACCAGGTTTGACCAGGTTTGACTTTCCTCGGCTGTCTTTAGTAAAGTTTACTTGTAGAAATTTGAGCTGCGGTTGTTTGAATGTACGGGGTTAATGGCTGCTGTCATTTACTGTCTTTGCAGCAGATTTTGTAAGAGTGAATGGACTCGTTGGTTACTTTGTAATGTACACCGCTTTGTAGTTTTAGTATGTGCAGCGGTAACTTGGGCCACTGCACTCTGACTAAACATAGATATTTTTGCTATATGTGAAAATTTGAATGTAGAATAACCAGACAAAGATATCCAGTGTGCAACATGGACTTTTGTGGCTATCAAAAGCTTGTAAGAGATCTCAGAATCACTGTAATGAATAAAAAGAATGAAAAAGGCAGAAGAATGCATAGAAGAGGCCATTTGCGCTCTTAGAATTACATCACCAGCATCTGAGCTTACAGTTCTGTATGGTCAAAATAAACATCACTGATAATAATGGATTGCATTTATATAGCACTTTTCGAGACCCTCAAAGCACTTAACATTTCCACTATTCATTCACTCTCACATTCACACACTGGTGGAGGCAGCTACAGTTGTAGCCACAGCTGCCCTGGGGCAGACTGACAGAGGCGAGGCTGCCATATCGCGCCATCGGCCCCTCTGGCCAACACCAGTAGGCAGTCGGTATATTCGATTATATTAGATTTATATTTCAACATGAGGAGGAAACAGTAGGGGCTGTGTGAGGATACTAAAGGCAGTGGATCCCTCAGCAGCTGGATTACAAAGAGCACAGGTAACATTAACACATGCACCAGTTGTTGGAGAGGTTTTCCAGTATAAAAATAATAATAAGCACAACTGGAATGTTTTGTTTCTATAACATTTTTCCGGCATCATTTTATTACAAGTGCATCTCATAGATGAGATGAGGAGATGAAGGAGGAAGAGAAGCAGAGAGTGATTCACAGGCAGAGCCGAGTTTATTTCTCACAGTTTGTTGTTGCCTTATGGTTCCAAGCGCTGTCACCTGTCTTTGCATTTTGTTATTATCTCATGACGCTTGTTTAATCAGCTACCATCTCTCCTGTGGACTCTTTAATGTCTACAGTCTCAGATCAGCACAGCCCTCCAGCACTATCAGCAGCAGCAGAAACCCTCAACAGCAACATTGTACCCATCAGGTCAAACACAGGCTACATTTGCTTTGCCTTGTCGCCACCTCACAACAGTGATACAGTATGATGCAATCCCATATTAGATTCTTGATGAATGTGTGTTGTTGTTATTCTGCCTGGTTCATTGTGCCCCTTTTAAACTTTGAGCACCCGCCCCTTTAAACATCTCTGCACGGCCCTGTAAAGTCCTAAATAGTAGCTGGGACAGGCTGTGTGGTGAAAACACACAACAAATATTGAAGCTGGAGCTGTCGGTTGGCTTTGCTTTGTACAGCTTAGAGCATGTTAGTAACAAAAATGTTTCAAAGGAAAGAAAGCTGGGGTTTGGGCTGACGTCAGACTCTTTTTACACTGATGTTAATTGCACTGGAACTCTAAAAAGGACCTCAGATTTTCTATGTGCAGGTCAAAAATCACCAAGCTTTGCAATTCTAGACTGAATTTGACTGAAAGCCTCTGATTGCCTTAGTGTGTAAATGCAGTGCATCATAATTACGGAAAGCATGTTGAAATGACAGTTGTTACTTGCTATCTGTTTCTGCTTGGATGCTAAAGTCTTCTTCTGCTGAACATTTCTGTTACGGGTCTTAATGTCAGTACTTTCTAAAAACGTGATGGAGCATTTTTAATCTTACAGCTATCTGAACTGAAGCTCATTTTTAAACTGCAGCTAATGGTTTTCTTTTTCAGCAGAAAGCAAAAACAACAACAACTGTGAAAAGTCAGTTACATGACAGAAAGAACAGCAGCAGAATTTTTATACTTTTGTTTTTTGAGCCTTTTTCAGTTTCAGTACTTTGGTTCATTATTTCAGTTTTCAGTCTTTCTAATCATTTATCTTCGCTTCATTTCAGATTTGAGTTATTTTATGACACAGACTGCAAGAAGTTTGAAAAAGCAAAATCGTACTGAAGTGTCCCATTCACACACATGTGAACCAAAGCCTCCTTTGGTTGTGCTGACAGACTAAAACTAAAGCAGTTTCCCTGCATTTTCATTCTGGAGCTTTTATACGAACAGATCATTTATTTGATCTCAGTTAGCTAGAATGCTTTCTTCAAACAGTTTGTAGCTTGCTTTAAGCTAATAGTGCTAACTGTGTACAGCACACCGTTCAGAGACATCAGCAGGATTCACGGAAACAAAATACAGTCTACCTCTAAATCACATCCACACACACACAACTGCTGAACGAACATTCAGGTCGGGAGCAGACGGGCCTGAGTGTGTGTGAAGGTTACAGAGGAGTGTGAATGAGCCTGGAGGCACTGCTGACTGGGCTCTGTTACTATGGAGCCACGTATTGAACCCCTTCTTAAATCCAGTCATCAGATTGTTTCTGAATATGTACTGGACGTGTGTGTCCACGTGTTGGTACGTGAATATTTATCTTTTTGTGCTTAGGTGACATTTTGTGTGTGTGTGTGTGTGTGTGTGTGGATTCGATTGCACTGAAGTCTTTAAAGGTGTTTCAGCACCACAGCACTCCAACAATAATCCCACGCCTCCATGCCCCCGCACGTGTCAGGTTTCCTGCCTCAGAGGAGGCTCACAATTTCAACAGCACTGTTCTACCCTCACAGACCTCTTTGTACAACATTCACACAAGCACTTTTTCTGCTTGTACAGTTTTTTCCGATGGCTTAAGCACATTTTTTGTAACTATTGGCTATTTTTGCAAAACTCTACACACAAATAAGAAAACCCTTCACCCAATCAGCAAAACATTGTAGTTTTCTTGCAAAAACTAATAAACCTTGCTTAACTCTCCAAACCTTCGTAAAAATTGTATTTTCGTATCAAACAAGCCATCACATTAATAAGCACACAATGCACCAACTACACACTGATGGTATGAATAAAAAACACATCTGGCTTCTGCTTTCTCTGTGCACAAGGTAGGCTATGTCAGTTTGAGCTCATACTTTTGTCATAGGTCCGTAAACATAGAGGGAGCCAAACTTCAAGTACTGGTGTTTATTCACACGATTCAAAACAAACACAAGTGTTTACTTCCAAGTCAAAACAGAATAGTAATTTCACTGAGGAAAAGAAGAAATCAGTCTACATCGTGTCGTTGTTACGGTTTGGAGGAGGACTCAAGCGCAGGACTCCGGTCTCAGATGCACACAAGAAAGATTTATTTACAATTCATCAGGTGTATATACAAGAAGGTGCGGGGGGAGGGGGGGAGTGCTATGTACAGCTGCGTGAAGGAAAAGGGGCTCCAGGGAAGTCCAGGGGAAAAGCACGCGTTCTTCAGATCATCCACACACACGATCACTGGCTCTCACTCCAACACTCGCCACTCGGGAATCACACGGGGGGAAAATCCAGGGAGCTCTGTTGACCGGGAGACGGGGTTAAATACAACGCACAAAGGAAACACACTTAACTCGACTTGCAGTAGCTTGGCTTCACTAACACGTGGTAGACAACGATCCAGCGACGAACAGCAGTCACCTCCTGGCTTAAATGCTGATCATCTTAATGAGACCCAGGTGTCTCATCTCCCGAGGGCGTGGGCCGAGGGCGTGGGCCGAGGGCGTGGGCTCGTTCCGCCCCGGCGAGAGAGAAGAGGAGAGAGAGAGGAAGAGAGAGAGAAACAGAGCGTGCTGATCAGCGTGCAGCTGATCCGCCTGGCCGTGACAGTCGTCTCTCGGGGTCCAGCCACAAAATTTTGTCTACATCACATGCAATGTCCTCTAGTCCAAGGCACCGGGGAATATATCTTGTGGAATGGCGTATCCAGGCCTGACATGATAGCTGGTCAATATCCCCACATGCCTCCTCCATTGCCTGTAAAAGGGCTATGCATTGATGGGGAGGACGGTCATAGACCTCCCAGCGCCAGGCAGAGAAGAACTCTTCAATTGGATTCAAGAATGGAGAGTATGGGGGGAGGTTGAGTACAGGGAAGAGTGGGTGATCTGTAAACCAGTTGCGGACCAAAGCAGCCCTGTGGAAACTAACATTGTCCCATATGATGACGTATCTGGTCTGCTCTGGTCTCTGAACATTAGTGAGCATGTCATGTAAGGTGTCCAGGAATGTTGTAATGTGTGCATTGTTATATGGGCCCAGGGTTGCATGATGGTGAACAACACCATTTTGACACCGTGCCATAGTCAGTGTCCTGGGACATTGATTATGGCACGGTGTCCAATGATGTTCCTGCCACGTCTCCTTGTCTTAGTGAGGTGAAAACCAGCCTCATCCACAACAAACTGCTCATGACCCATCTGCCTCTAGCTCCATCGCTCTCTAGACAAGACAAAACAAATTCAGCACAGCAGGCACATGCACAGCACTACAGTGTGCACTTCCAGATTCAGTACCAATGATACTATAGCTCACCTGCACATATCGCAGCTGTTTTACTCGTTCACTGTTTCTTTCCAAAGGTGCTCTGTAGATTTGTTTCATTCGGATTCTGTTGCGGGCAAGTACACGACCTAATACAGAAATGCTCACATTTTGTATGTTTTGGAAGGTGGTGTCATCCTCAATTATGCGCTGCTGAATTTCACGTAGCCTTATGGAATTATTTGCAATCACCATATTGACTATATGGGTTTCTTGGCCTGCAGTGAACATGCTTCCTCTGCCCCAGCATCTGGTCAGCTAGCAATTCTGTAAAGTAACAATTTCACTATTGTTACATCTGTGGTATTGTTGTGTTCCTCATTAGCATACGGCAGTGCTACAAGTCTTAGTGCAAAGTGACTGTACTAACCGATTCTCATTTCAAAATGTCCTTATGATGCTTGCTAC